>NC_053025.1:560145996-560162004 GCF_003073215.2 Triticum urartu | reverse complement strand
GTGTGTTTTGTTAAGCTTGTTGAGTAGCTCCATGCCATGTTCTTACTTGTCATGTTCAGGTCATGTATCATGTTGTTTTGCTGCTCCAAAGAGGGCTTCGTGATCTGAAATTTCAGGCTAGTGTTAATTTCACTAAGTCTGGAATCTGTTTTGCATATTCATTTTTGCCATGCTTGTTTGAACCTCTTAATGGATGAATTTGCCTATGTCTCAGTGCTAGTGTTTTGTTAAACATCTTGTGTACATCACTGCCATGTATTTTGTTTCCATGTTTGGTGGCTGTAGCATGTTCATTTCGTTGCGTTTAGATGCCTACTTGCTGTAAATCGCAGACCGGTGTCATATCTTAAAACGCTTGCCATTTCCAAACCGTAGCTCCGATTCCAATGATCTTTATATCGTTTTCAAGCGATTTCATCCCCTCTATCCAGTGGCACCCTTGGAATTCCAAGTTGAGGCCAGGTTCATGCATTTCCTGTCATATCTTGCATTTTGCATCCCGCATCGCATCCCGCATAGCATATCATCATTTCATCATATGGCTTGGTCTTGCACGTGGTTGATTGTGTCCTTGTTGCTTGTTTGTCTTGTTGGGTAGAGCCGGGAGACGAGTTCGCTACCGAGGAGCCCGTTGAGTTTGCTTGTGAGGATCCAGTCAACTCTGACAACTGTGCAGGCAAGATGATCATACCCTCGAAATCACTACTATCTTTGCTATGCTAGTTTGCTCGCTCTTTTGCTTTGCCACTGCTACGATGCCTACCACTTGCTTGTCAGCCTCCCAATTGCATGATTGAACCTCTAACCTACCATTGTCCTAGCAAACCGTTGATTGGCTATGTTACCGCTTTGCTCAGCCCCTCTTATAGCGTTGCTAGTTGCAGGTGAAGATTGGAGCCGTTCCTATCGGAACATCTTTTTTTTGCTTGTTGGGATATCACTATATTGCTATGTTATCTTTATGCATCTATATACTTGGTAAAGGGTGGAAGGCTCGGCCTCTCGCCTAGTGTTTTGTTCCACTCTTGCCGCCCTAGTTTCCGTCATATCGGTGTTATGTTCCCGGATTTTGCGTTCCTTACGCGGTTGGGTTATAATGGGAACCCCTTGATATTCCGCCTTGATTAAAGCTTTTCCAGCAATGCCCAACCTTGGTTTTACCATTTGCCACCTAGCCTTTTCCTTCCCTTGGGTTCTGCAGACTCAAGGGTCATCTTATTTTAACCCCCCCCGGGCCAGTGCTCCTCTGAGTGTTGGTCCACCTGTCAGCTACCGGTGGCCACCAGGGGCAACTCTGGGCTGGCCTACCCGTACCTAGGACAATCTGAGTGTGCCCTGAGAAAGAGATATGTGCAGCTCCTATCGGGATTTGTCGGCACATTCGGGCGGTGTTGCTGGTCTTGTTTTAACCTGTCGAAGTGTCTTGAGTTACCGAGATACCGAGTCTGATCGGAACGTCTTGGGAGGAGGTCTTTTCCTTCGTTGACCGTGAGAGCTTGTCATGGGCTGAGTTGGGACCCCCCTGCAGGGATTGAACTTTCGAAAGCCGTGCCCGCGGTTATGGGCAGATGGGAATTTGTTAATGTCCGGTTGTAGATAACTTAAACCTTAATTAATTAAAACGAATCAACTGCGTGTGTTGCCGTGATGGCCTCTTCTCGGCGGAGTCCGGGAAGTGGACACGGTGTTGGAGTTATGCTTGCGCAGGATGTTCCTCTAGCTTCTCGCTCGTGCTTTGCCTCCTCTTCTCGCTCTCCTTTGCGAATAAGTTAGCCACCACATATGCTAGTCGCTTGCTGCAGCTCCACATATACTTGCCTTATCCATTCCTATAAGCTTAAATAGTCTTGATCGCGAGGGTGCGAGATTGCTGTGTCCTTGTGGCTCACAGATACTACAACTCCAGATGCAGGTCCAGGTGATTCCGCTCCAGGTGACGAGTACGAGCTCAAGTGGGAGTTCGACGAGGACTCTCAGCTTTATTATGTTTCCTTTCCCGACGATCAGTAGTGGTGCCTAGTTGGGGTTATCGATTCAGGGCCTTGTCGCATGTTGGGGGTCTTTTCTATTTTGGCACCGTAGTCGGGCCATGAGTGATTTGTATGATGGATGTTATTTATGTACTTTGATGTGACATGGCGAGTGTAAGCCAACTATGTTATCTCCCCCTTTTATTATGTATTACATGGGATGTTGTAATGATTGCCTGACTTGCGACATTGCTTTCAATGCGGTTATGTCTCTAAGTCGTGCCTCGACACGTGGGAGCTATAGCCGCATCGAGGGCGTTATAATTGGTGCCAAGACCGACCGGGAATCACAATGTCATAGGAACCAAGTGGATATTTAAGAACAAGCAAGATGCCCATGGGATCATCATTTGCAACAAGGCTCGTTTGGTAGCACAAGGCTACTCCCAAGTCGAGGGTATCGACTACGGTGAAACCTTTGCTCCCGTTGCTCGTCTTGAAAGCATTCGCATGTTGATTGCATATGCTTCTCATCACAACTTTAAGTTACATCAAATGGATGTGAAGAGTGCTTTTCTTAATGGTCCTATTAATGAATTGGTTTACGTCAAGCAACCCCCTGGGTTCGAGGATCCCTACTTTCCCGATCATGTGTATCAACTCGATAAGGCACTCTATGGCCTTAAACAAGCCCCACGTGCGTGGTATGACCACCTTACCGAGTTGTTACAAGACCGTGGTTTTGAAGTTGGGCTAATCGACCCCACTCTTTTTACTAATAAGGTCAAAGGGGAGTTGTTTGTGTGCCAATTATATGTTGATGATATTATCTTTGGTTCCCCTAACAAAGCTTTCAATGAGGAATTTGCCGCTCTCATGACCTCAAAGTTCGAAATGTCTTCCATGGGAGAGTTGAAGTTCTTTCTAGGGTTCGAAGTGAAGCAAAGAAGAGAAGGAACCTTCATCAATCAAGCCAAATATACTCAAGACATGCTCAAAAGATTCAAGCTAAGTGATGTCAAGCCAGCTTCCACTCCCATGCCTACCAAGTGCCAACTTGACATAGATCCCAATGGTAAAGCGGTGGATCAAAAGGTCTATCGCTCCATGATAGGTTCATTGCTTTACCTTTGTGCATCTAGACCGGATATCATGTTGAGTGTGGGAATTTGTGCACGTTTTCAAGCCGCCTAAGGAAATTCACTATGTGGCGGTCAAACGAATCTTTCGATATTTGGCTCATACCCCAAACCTTGGCCTATGGTACCCAAAAGGAGCAAACTTCAAGCTTGTAGGGTATTCGGATTCCGATTGGGCGGGAGACAAAGTGGATAGGAAGTCCACTTCCAGAGGGTGCCAATTTCTTGGTTGCTCTTTGGTAAGTTGGTCCTCCAAAAAGCAAAGTTGTGTGTCTCTCTCGTCCACTGAAGCGGAGTATGTGGCGGCCGGTAGTTGTTGTGCACAACTCTTATGGATGAGGCAAACTCTAAAGGATTACGGTGTCATTTGTGTCAAAGTGCCTCTTTGGTGTGACAATGAAAGTGCCATCAAGATCTCTCTCAACCCGGTGCAACACTTCAAGACGAAGCATATTGAGATTCGGTATCACTTCATCCGGGATCACATTAGGCGAGGAGAGATCGAGCTCAACTACGTCAACACTCATGATAACCTTGCAGATATCTTCACGAAGCCCTTGGATGAAGCAAGATTTCGCGAGTTAAGGCATGAGCTAAATATCATCGATTCGAGCAATGTTGCTTGAACCCTTGCACACTCCACCATACTCAACGTGTTGTCCTATTTAGATGTAGGAATGGACATAGGGGGGGTGATGTTCTCTCAATGAACTCTCCCTCCCCCCATTATGCATAAATCAATCAAGTCTTTCACATTAGCCATGTTTGATGGTACTTGTGCTTCAAAGATGAGTTTTGGTCATGGACCCAAAGATAATTCTTCACGGTGCCATACCAATTGACTCAAACATAGGTGGCTACGGCCACCGCCCTCTCTTTTGGAGAGGTGGTGTCTCGTGGTTGGTTCGTTTGTCGTGTGCCTTTCTGGTTTTGTGTGTTGCGTGGTCTTGTGGTGTCGTGTTGGCTCGGACTGTTTTGTGCAAAGATCCAGTTTTTCGTGTGCTCGAAACGTGCATCTTCTTGAGCTCACGGTACTACCGCGTCTGGCCGCGGTACTACCGCTTTGGGAGGCACGGTACTACTGCGCCACAGCACGGTACTACCGCTCTGGTGCGATACTTCGGAAGTACCGCGCCGGGCGGTACTACCATGTCTGGGCACGGTACTACCGCGCCGTCGAGGGCGTGTGGGGGTTATGACTCGGGCAGGGGAGTTCCAACTCCCCATACCCATTCTTTTGTCTCTCTCTCTCAAGAACGGCGCCGGAGGCCCTTGCCGGATCTCCGTCTCCGGCCACTCTCCTCGGATTCCGACCGGTGGGATCGTTCCCCACCACTTCCTCTTGCCATGGACCAAGGTTTTTCCCCAAATCCCTCTTTTTCTTGGCTGTTCTCTTGCTTCTAGGTTTTTGGGGAGAAACTTGTCGTTCTTGAGATTTTAGGCCAAATCTGTGCAAGAGTAGGATGTAGGAGAGTCGTGATGCGTAGGAAACATACTTGATATGATGTCTTGTGGTAGCTTTGTCCAACTGTAGTACCGCCGTGGTTTCGCGGGCTTTTTCAGATTTGAACCTGTTCAGATCTGACGCGGTGCGGTACTACCGCCCGTCAGGTGCGGTACTACCGCTCTGCAGACGCGGCGCTAAGATCATACTACCACTCCTACACCCAGTACCACCGTGATCTTGCACGGTACTACCGCGTCTAAGAGCCGTACTACTATCTTAGCTCCGCAGAACTTGGCAGTACTACCGTAGGGATCGAATCTCTCTCTAGGCATTTATCATGTGTGCTTTCTGCTTGTTTCACTTGCTTTGTTGTGGTCTTTGCATTAATCTCTCTTGGCTGTTGTGGGTGTTTTTGCGTTCTATGTATCAGGTGGTGGCTCTCGCCGTTCCAATCCCAGTCGTGACACTGGCTCCAAGCGTCTGCGCAACCCCCAAGATGAAGCCCCAGAGGGCTCCAATGCCCCCAAGCGCAATGTCAAGACCACTGCCAGCAAGCAAAAGGAACCTGCTAAGGGCATGGATGAGATTTCTGTCACTGAGTATGTCGAACGCCAGAGGGTCAATCCCTATGTGACTCCTCGGGCTGTGCTCAGAGGCACTGAGATGTTCTGGAACAAGCAACAGGTTCTCATCTATCTGGATGTAATCAAGAGCAAGAAGAATACATTCGTGGAGGTCAAGTGGATAGACATGCATCACATGCGGAAGGACAAGTTTCGTGACTATTTTGGAGAGGCTTTGGACTTGGTGGAGTAGTTTGCTATTGAGCCGGTGATCTCTTTTCACCATGACTATGACCCTGAGCTCATCTGTCAGTTCTTTGCCTCAGTGTATTTTCATCCCGGGGAGGAGCGGAGGATGACCTGGATGACCAATGGCCGTCAGTTGTCTACTACATGGAAAGAGTTCATGGATCTGCTGCACATTCCTGATGACGGGCTTCACACCCCCGTTGGTGTTCACCCCCATGCCAACTCTGAGTCTGCCAACAAGAACCTGCTTCAGCCCTTCCTTGTTGAGAAGGTACTCCCCAATGGAAAATCATCTTGGGTGTTAAACTCCTTTATGGATATCATGCATCGCATCTTCCGCAACACTCTGTTCCCACGCATTGGCGACAAGGACAAGGTACATGCATATCTAGTGGACATGTTGCTCTTGTGTGCAGAGGCACGTTCTTCTCAGACTCAGCCACTTGATGTCTCACACATCATGTGGTGTGAGCTTCGGTTTGCGGTGTTCACTCGCAAGGTACCTATCTATGGATCGTACCTGTTTCTGCTGCTCTCCACCACTTGGGAGAAGATGTACCCGGGTGATGAGTTCCTTGCTCCAGACTGGATTCTCCATGAGTCCATTAGCCTCCGCGTCAAGCCCAACTGGGCCAACACCACTACCCGTGCCGAGGCCTCTTCTGCTAGGAGGGCTGCTGGTGAGGGGGAGGCTGCTGCTGCTGAGATTGTTGCTGAGGACCGTGCTGCTGAGAATGGTCCACCACTTCTTCCTATGAGCCGTCATGGGCCAAGAAGCTAAAGGACAAGATGAAGACTCTCTTATGCATGCAGGCGAAGGGACAGTACAGGGCTCACGTGGCAGACAAGGAGAGTCGCCGCCGTGACAAGAAGGTTATGAGGCTCTTTGGAGAGGATGTGTCTAGCGGGTCTGAGGACGTCATCACACCTGAGGCTGCCTGGATGTCAAAGCAGAGATACAAGTGGACCAGTTCAGAGGATGACCTCGAGGAGACTATCCCCGCCGCTGAGTCTGACGAGGAGCACGAGGAGCAGTGGGACGACTTCTCTGCCTGAGCCACCCCGTGTGTGTAGGTGTCCTCTCTGCCTTTTTGGCGTCTCGATGCCAAAGGGGGAGAGACTGTAGGGATTTGCGTTGTGTCGTGCTTGTTGCGTTTATTTACTTTGTCTTTTGGACCTCGTTTGTGCTTGGTTGCTCTCGTTTGGTTTGTGCTTTCAAGTCCTTTCCTTCATATGGTGTAAGACATATGCACTTTATCTATCGTAGTTAACTTATATCTTGTTTAGTGATAGATATGCCTTGTCTCTATAATATAGGGGGAGCTCTGTTCCTAGTATTCGTGTGCCATGCAGTCCATAGCACTCATCTAGGTGGCACACATCTAGGGGGAGCCCGTCTATATTATAGAGAGGAGGGGTTTGCATTTACTTAATAGTATTTTCTTTGTGCAAATCCCGTTTTGTCATCAATCCACCAAAAAGGGGGAGATTGTAAGGACATATTTATCCCTAAGTGTTCTGGTGATTGATGACAACGCATTTGCGGACTAATCGTGTGCCATGAGTATTCCAGACACCTCTTTGCTAGGCACAAGACGATTGGGTGCCCCTCGAAGACTGACGAAGACGGCGTCTTTTCTACATTTTTTTGGTGGATTTGAGTCGTAGGAAAGCCATACTATTAAGAGGGGATCCGCGTTGGAAAGGTTTGGGTGGAATCATCACGTACACGTCTCCTTCTTATCCCCTCCTTCTTCCTTGGAGCTTTCTCCGTTTTCTTGCCTCCCGTGTCTGGCTGCCGTTGTTGGTTGCGGTAGTACTGCTCCCAGGTCAATGGTAGTACCATGGGCATTCATGGTAGTACCGCGCGGTAGCGCGGTAGTACCGCAGGTGCCCACGGTAGTACCGCGTTCGCCGAGCGGTAGTACCACGCTATGCAGTCAGGCAGTAGTACCGCCCCTCGGCAGTACTACTGTGTCGGGTTTTTGCTACTTCCGTTTCTTTGTGGAAGTAGGCACGGAAGTTTCCCTTCTCCCTTGGCTGGGATTTTTGCCTCGCGGTAGTACCGCATGGGGGGGCGCGGTAGTACCGCGCGTGCGGAAGTACCGCCCCCAGCTCCTGTGCGTCTGTTTATCGCTTCTGTGCTGGGGTTACGGCAGTACCGTGAGTCGGTACAGTAGTACCGCACAGCCGTGCGGTAGTACCGCTTGGTTGCAAGCAGTAGTACCGCGCGGCCTTGCGGTAGTACCGCTGGCCAGGCGCGGTAGTACCGCTGGCCGCGGGCTGGTTGGTGGGTAACGGTTGGATCTTTTCCACACACTATATAAGGGGTCCCCTTCTTCCCCGTTGACTCACCTCTTCCACCACTAAGCTCCATTATTGCTCCAAGCTCCATTTTCGCCCGATCTCACTCCCTAGCCAACCAAACTTGTTGATTTGCTCGGGAGTGGTTGAGAAGGCCCCGATCTACACTTCCACCAAGAGATATTTGATTCCCCCACTAATCCCTTGCGGATCTTGTTACTCTTGGGTGTTTGAGCATCCTAGACGGTTGAGGTCACCGCGAAGCCATAGTCCATTGTGGTGAAGCTTCGTGGTGTCGTTGGGAGCCTCCAATTGAGTTGTGGAGATTGCCCCAACCTTGTTCGTAAAGGTTCGGTCGCCGCCTCCAAGGGCACCAATAGTGGAATCACGGCATCTCGCATTATGTGAGGGCGTGAGGAGATTACGGTGGCCCTAGTGGCTTCTTGGGGAGCATTGTGCCTCCACACCGCTCCAACGGAGACGTACTTCCTATCAAAGGGAAGGAACTTCGGCAACACATCCTCGTCTCCACCGTCTCCACTCTTGGTTATCTCGTGCCTTTACTTGTGGAAGCTTATTTGTTTCATATATCTTGCTTGCTTGTGTTCCTATCCCTGTTGCATCATATAGGTTGCTCACCTAGTTGCATATCTAGACAACCTACTTTGACGCAAAGTTTAAATTGCTAAAGAAAAGCTAAAAATTGTTAGTTGCCTATTCACCCCCCTCTAGTCAACCATATCGATCCTTTCACATTGGAAGGTTGTTTAGTGGATTTTCAGGTACCTTCGTGACACTTCCAGTGCTTGTTTGAAATTTGGCAAAACTGCTGAGGGACTAAGTGGCTATGTGGATTCTGATTTTGCTTCCAGCGATTTGGACAAGAGGAGGTCCCTTATAGGTTATGTGTTCACTATTGGTGGTTGTGCCTTGAGTTGGAGGGCAACGTTGCAGCCAGTAGTTTCTCAATCTACCACTGAAGCAGAATACATGGCTATTACAGAAGCATGTAAAGAATCAGTTTGGCTGAAAGGTTCGTATGCTGAGCTTTGTGGAGATAATTCTTGCCTTAACTTGTTTTGTGATAGTGAGAGTGCCATTTACCTCACTAAGGATCAAATGTTCCATGAGAGAACAAAGCACATTGATGTCAAATATCATTATGTTCGAGACATTGTCGAGTAAGGTAAACTGAAGGTATGCAAGATCAGTACCCATGATAATCCCGCTGATATGTTGACAAAGCCAGTTCCTGTAGCTAAGTTTGAGCTTTGCTGAGACTTAGTTGGTATAACTCATTAGCCCTAGTGGCTGTTTGGCGCCGAAAGTGTTTTCTTGGTTGTTCAGGGAGGAGGTTCTCATTCATGCTACAAGATATAATTTATCTTAAGGTGGAGTTTGTTATGTTATGCTCCAAATTCAAGTATAAAAAGGGAGGCTAACTTCTGACGAGCGAGCGGAGTGAGGCCCGTCCCCGGTAGACTTGGGCCGAAGCGGGATAGTTGATCAGTTATAAATCCCCACGTTTGTAACCTCCCCCGATATAGTGAAGTTTGGTTGGCTGGCGTCCGTAGTTTTTTCCCCTTCGTGTTGGAGGGGTTTTCCATGTTAAAATCTCGTGTCCCCTGCTTGTTCTTCGTTCTTCGTCGAGTTGATTTACTTGTCGTATCTCTAACAATTTCTCTAGCTTATTTTTCTCTCGGTTCTCACATAATGCTTCTTTTCTTTCTATTGTTTTTTCATGGTTTTTACTGGTTTTTGTTTCTTTCTTTTTTCTTCAATTTTCTTCTTTTTATTACTTCTTTTTCGGTTTTCTGTGTCTTTCTTTCTTGATTTTCACTATTTCTATTCTTTTTCATTGTTTTTTTTCTTTTGCCTTGTTTGTTTGTCAGTTTTCATCAGTTACCTTTTTGTTTGGTACATGTTTAATTTTCTTCAGTATACAATGTACATTCTTAGTGTACGCATGATTTTTTTCCGATAAACGTCAACATTTTTTAAATACAAAATTTATAATTTTTCTTAAAAATGTTTTGAACACTTTTTTAATACATGGCCAACTTTTTTTCAAATACACATTGAACATTTCTTTCATGTCAATAGACATTTATATACACACAATGTACTTTTTTCGTATCCATCAGAAACATTTTTGTATACATATTGAACATTTTTAAATGCAGAATTAACAATTTTTCAATAGATTCTTCTGATGTCTATTTTTATTTAATGTAAGTTGTACATTTTCCGTATACAACAAGAACATTCTTTATACATGTTTGTAATATTTTAAATACATGAATAGCATTATTTTAAAATATACCTTTTGAGGTCTACTTTTTTCATATGGATTGTACATTTTTCGTATACAGTAGGAATATTCTTTTGTACTTGTTAAACATTTACAAATAAATGTTATTTTTTCAAGATATATGTTTTGATATCTAGTTTTCATACATATTGTATATTTTTTGTATACTAACAACCATTTTTCTTATGAAGGTTTAACATATTTTGGAATATATGTTTTAATTTCAACTTCTTTCATACATATTGTACAATTTCTGTACATCACGAACATTTTTTTAAACACGGTTAATATTTTTCAAATATATGGCTATCATTTATAAATATACATTTTTATGTCTATTTTTTCCATGGACAATGTATATCTTTTTTATACATCAGAAATGATTTTTTACACACGTTTACATTTTTTCATATATATGTTTTGATGTCTACTTTTTTCCTACATGCTGTACATTCTCCGTATACATTAGAAACATTTTTCTATACACGGTTAACATTTTTCAAATGCACGACTAGTCTATTTAGGAAAAATACATAAAGTGATTATATATCTGTATATATATCTAGAATATGTGGAAATATAAAGTAAAGTTTAAAAGAAAAGCAAAACACGGAAAACAATGTGACAGAATACGAGGGCTTAAGGCATGTGGACCTCAAGCACGTTGGGCTGGCCCATTGTCGCTCACTCGGACATCGTTTGTTCGGCCTGGTTGAGTAAGCCTTTTCTGCCACAGGTAAGCTGTTGAGTATCTACAAAAACTTTGCTTCACCGCTAAAAAAGAACTTTGCCTCAATAAACATTATTTATGAAAAACTGCCGTATCGCTATCATATTTAATATTTGTATCCTGAAGTTCTAGAGTGAAATTTTTCTTTGAAAATTTGACTAGATATATAGAAAAATACAACAACATATGCAACACTAAATTATGGCCTCTCTGATTCACAGAAATTTCAAAACACAGGAACAGAAAAAAATATAGGATTGAAGTAGCATGTTCATTTAATCCTATAGGATACCAGAAAGTGGTCGATGCCACAGAAAAATAAAGAAATTATATAAAAAAAGATTGGAGTGGATGTTAGGTTTCGAATAAAATTTTGTACAGATGATTCTTTAGAAGAAGAAAATCCCATAACAACCAACGTAGAAAACATTCATAAGGATTCTAATCATCTAAAAATTCATATGGAATTCCATTGAATCAGAGGGCCCCTAGTTTTATTAGAACCCTCATACAATATACTTTTAGATTAAAATTTTCTATAGGCTTTTTTTGCGGGGTTTCTATAGGCTTGGTCACATGCAGAAATTTATAATTTGGAATCTATATTTATATCTATATCTATATCTACTATTAAAGGAAGGTGGTATTCTTGATTTCGTACCATTTCGTTTGGTCCCATAATTTCACGTACGCTATTTAGTTTTGTTACTTGCCACCCGTTTTGGCCCAACGAAGGAAGCCCATCCGGCAGCGCACTATGGCTCAGGTCCGGATAGCTGGCAAAAAATAAAAACGCCGATGTGAGGGTTCGATCTCATAACCCGCCAAATCGGTGACGCATATTTTGTCCAACTGACCCCGTTAGAAATATGAGAGGATTTTTTTCCCGTTACAATGCACGGTCCTTTTTGCTAGTAAAACTTAAACTCCATTAATTAGGAACGGAGGGGATATTCTGTTACGTGATGCCCTGTCCCGTGGATGATAGCGTGATGGCCAGCCTCTCTCTGGGGTATCTCTGTAGTTTAGTGTATCAATTGGAAAATAACTCATGGACTCACAATGTCCACACGATGATGGGCCCTACGCTCTAGCGGCATGAAATCTGCCACCAATCATGAGGCGTTCGTGTTGTATCCGTCTGGTATACACAAAGACTCAAAGTAATCTGCAGTATTTCTCAGCGACGCCATCGTAATCAAGATAATAATCCGGTTTAAGAACCATACATCTTGACATAGACAATTAGACATACGAGCACAAGCGTCAAATGGGACCTGGTCAGCTGACGGATTTCGATTCTTTTGGGATTTGCATCAGAGAATCCACATCCCAGGTCAGTTTTGCACGAGCAGAGCAATATCTTTCTGGGCTACTGGCTACCAAAGTTGACTTCGCAAAAGGAAAACATATTTTGATTTCCTACGGTTGCTTTTTGAAGAAAAGCTACAGCCGTCAGTAATTTACTCAAAGAAAAAAAAAGCTACAGCCGTCAGTTTGAGTTTTAAAAAAAACAAGCAGCAGGCCGACGTCCAACTCCCAATCCTATAAAAAGGGATCGCTCCCGTGCGGCTCCACCAGCTGCACCGCGCCCAACTCCATCCACCGCCGGTTCCCTCCCCTCTTTCCTCCTCCCTCCCGTTGCCAGAGGGCGTGGCCTGGTGAAGCCTAGTCAGCGTCGGCGGCGGGGCTCTCTCGTCCTCTCGCGCGCGCGGGGGGGGGGGGGGGGGGGGGGGGGGGGGGGAGTGTCTTTGGCTAGCGTGGCACAGCCCGACGTCATGGCGTGTTGGTTCTTCGGCATGTAGTGTGACGGGCCGCAAGCGGTGGCGGCCGATCCAGGGCTGCGCGCCTGTATCATCTCCCGCCCAACGCTTGCTCCTCTAGTCGGTACAGATTGGAAGGGTTCAGGCCATGTGCTCGGATTTGTTATGCCTAACGCCGCCGTTCCTTCTATGTTGGCGGGCGTCTCCGAGGAGCGCTTCTGCCTTCTGCTCTTCTGGTTCGAGGGACTACTGCCGAGGGGAATTTTTTTTTTGCCCAGATCTACCGGTGCAGATGCTGCGGCGACGTGTACGAACGTCACTAACCTCCTTGGAGGGCATCATCACGATGGGGTCCCATAGAGCTCCGAGGGAAACCTCAGGTTTGGCTTGCCGAACCGTACAGTGGCCGCACGTGGCGTCATCTACCTTCTTGGAGGCACTGTTTTGGAGCTCATATCTGCCGGAGAGATCGGGAAGGTGTAACGGCATTGGATCACCGTGTAGACTTGCCGGGAAGGGTCTTTTTGCTCCGTGGGAAACCCTGGATCTGGGTCCCCCGAATCGGATGATGGTGGTGGCGTCACAACCCCTCTTGGGGGCATCGTTCTTGGAGCAAGTGCTAGCTGGAAGGGTCCAGAGGTGGAGCGGTGTCGTATCTACCGCGTCGCTGTCGGCGGGTCTCAACAACATGGTGCGGCAAAGTCTCAATGGTGGATGCGGATGCGTCTTGATGGACAAGTGCATGACGGTGGTCTTGTTTGGCACTGTGGCCGTGTCGACGGCTGACCGGCCCAGCAAGGGTGATGCAGATCTTTTTTCTGAAGATAGGTCAATGATACAATGGTGCTGGCGCCTTCTGAAGCGTGTGCAGGTGGTGTACGCTTTGGCTTTGTTGCATCGGGTGTTTTCTCCTGGTATGTCATGCGGGCGGATCGGCGTTAACCCCTGCTGTAACACCCCGGATGTAACTTTCCATATTTGTATCCAACTCTTGCCATGTCCGGTGTTAAGTTATATTTATTTCTCGGGTTCGGGTCTTTGTCTCCGTGTGTTGTTTTGTTTTTCGTGCATCTCTTATCATGTCATCTCGTGCGTTGCATTTGCGTACATGTTCATCTCAAGCATTTGAGCATTTTTCTCCGTTGTCCGTTTTGCATTCCGGCGCTTCGTTCTCCTCCGGTGGCCATTTCCAGCTTTCTTTCATGTGTGGGGTTCAAACATTGCCGGACTGGACCGAGACTTGTCATGCGGCCTTGGTTTACTACCGGTAGACCGCCTGTCAAGTTTCGTATCATTTGGACTTCGTTTGATACTCCAACGGTTAACCGAGGGACCGAAAAGGCCTCGTGTGTGTTGCAGCCCAACACCCCCCAAATTTGGCCCAAAACCCACCAAACTCTGCTCCATGTCCTAGAGCATTCGATCACGATCGCGTGGGCGAAAACCGCACCTCGTTTGGACTCTCCTAGCTCCACTTATGTCTATTTATACCCCCTCCAATTTCGGATCTCGTCTTCCTCCTCGAACCCTAGTTCCAAAAAAAAACAGATCCATCTTCCCCCGCGCCGGGCCGGACGTGTCCGCCCGCGCCGGACGTTGTCCGCCCCGCCGCCGCCAGCCAACCGCGAGCCGCCACGCGTCCCCGCGGGACCAGATCCCCGCCGCCGTCCCGGCCCGGGAGGCCCAGGAGGGGCCCCTGCGAGCCCGCCTCTCCGCGCCGCCTCTTCCTCTCGGGCGCCGCCGCCTCCCCGCCCTCCGGCGACCGGCGCCGTCGCCGCCACCGACCGACCGACCGCCGGCGCCGCCGAGCCCCGCCACCGCCGCCTCCGCGCCGCCGCCCGCGGCTCCCCTCGCCGGCCGGGACCACCGCCGCCGCCGCGCCGCCCGCCTCCACGCCGGCGCCGCCCCGGCAGCCTCCTCCCCGACCGGCGGCTGCGTCTCCGGCGAGCTCCGACTCCGGCTGCTACAGTGTCTCCGGCGCCGCCTCGGGAAGCGTGCCGATCCAGATCTGGATCTGGGCATCGGTTGACTTTTTCCCCAAACCTTAGTTCATGATGCATTCTTTGACTGCCCGTAACTTTGCATCCGTAGCTCCGATTTGGGCATATAATATATCAAAATCTTCGCCTCGACATGTACATCATTTCATTCCATTGCATCATTTGCATTTGAGCTCATCCTGATGCCCAAAATGCTGTTGGAAGGAGGCTTCGTGAGTTAAATTGCAGATCCGTTAGTTCATCATGCACTTTTGTCATTTTTGCCATGTTTAATCCGTGCATGATATGCCTGTGCCCCTTTGGGATGTATTGTTAAGAATTTTGTCTTCTTTCCAGAGGTGCAACCCATGCATTTTTAGGATGTGTGTGTTGTCTTGTGCAAGATTGCGAAGAGAGGTACCTGAGATTGCTGATTTCAGGGACTTAGTGATTTTCACTAAGTCTGGGATATTTTAGTTCGTGATGCTATATGTCCAGCTTGTTTCCTAGTGATCCGTGCCTCTTTTGAGGATGATAAGTAAGGGAGTTTTAATATTTATGTTACTCTCTACCCATCCATGTCTTTGTTTGCATATGTTGAGTGCTCTAGGTTGACTCAATCGAGCTCAACTTTTGCTTCGTTGTTAATCTGGGCAGATCGTCAACTTGTTTGCGATTTTGCCGATGCTACCGTTAGTGTTCCATGCATGCTATGCCTTTGTTCTTGCCATGTTTAGCTAGAATATTGTGTCTTCTTTCTGGATATATGCTTGACTTGCCATGACTTGCACCGTAGTGAGTGCATCGAGCTTGTTTACATGCCTTCGTGAGTTATAATTTCAGCATGTCTCAGTTTTCACTAAGTCTGAAAACTGATTGTGTTCGAGCTATGTTCGTGAGCTCGGTAGAGTATTTTGTCAACCCTTTTGGCCCCAGGTCACTTTGTGTGTTTTGTTAAGCTTGTTGAGTAGCTCCATGCTATGTTCTTACTTATCATGTTCAGGTCATGTATCATGTTGTTTTGCTGCTCCAAAGAGGGCTTCGTGATCTGAAATTTCAGGCTAGTGTTAATTTCACTAAGTCTGGAATCTGTTTTGCATATTCATTTTTGCCATGCTTGTTTGAACCTCTTAATGGATGAATTTGCCTATGTCTCAGTGCTAGTGTTTTGTTAAACATCTTGTGTACATCACTGCCATGTATTTTGTTTCCATGTTTGGTGGCTGTAGCATGTTCATTTCGTTGCGTTTAGATGCCTACTTGCTGTAAATCGCAGACCGGTGTCATATCTTAAAACGCTTGCCATTTCCAAACCGTAGCTCCGATTCCAATGATCTTTATATCGTTTTCAAGCGATTTCATCCCCTCTATCCAGTGGCACCCTTGGAATTCCAAGTTGAGGCCAGGTTCATGCATTTCCTGTCATATCTTGCATTTTGCATCCCGCATCGCATCCCGCATAGCATATCATCATTTCATCATATGGCTTGGTCTTGCACGTGGTTGATTGTGTCCTTGTTGCTTGTTTGTCTTGTTGGGTAGAGCCGGGAGAC
>NC_053025.1:560134683-560144996 GCF_003073215.2 Triticum urartu | reverse complement strand
GGGTACGTGGGTATATATAGGAGGAAGAAGTACGTCGGTGGAGCAACAGGGGGCCCACGAGGGTGGAGGGCGCGCCTGGGGGGCAGGCGCGCCCCCTACCTCATGGCCTCCTATTAGTTGGCTTGACGTAGGGTCCAAGTCTCCTGGGTCTTGTTCGTTGAGAAAATCACGTTCCCGAAGGTTTCATTCCGTTTGGACTCCGTTTGATATTCCTTTTCTTCGAAACCCTAAAATAGGCAAAAAAAACAGCAATTCTGGGTTGGGCCTCCGGTTAATAGGTTAGTCCCAAAAATAATATAAAAGTGGATAATAAAGCCCAATAATGTCCAAAATGTAGATAATATAGCATGGAGCAATCAAAAATATAGATACGTTGGAGACGTATCAAGCATCCCCAAGCTTAATTCCTGCTCGTCCTTCGAGTAGGTAAATGATAAACAGAATTTTTGATGCGGAGTGCTACTTGGCATAATTTCAATGTAATTCTTCTTAATTGTGGTATGAATATTCAGATCCGAAAGATTCAAGACAAAAGTTCATATTGACATAGAAAAAATTAATACTTCAAGCATACTAACTAAGCAATTATGTCTTCTCAAAATAACATGGCCAAAGAAAGTTCATCCCTACAAAATCATATAGTTTAGTCATGCTCATTTTCGTCACACAAGAATGCTCTCATCATGCACAACCCCGATGACAAGCCAAGCAATTGTTTCATACTTTAGTAATCTCAAACTATAAACTTTCACAGCAATATGAGCGCGAGCCATGGACATAGCACTATGGGTGGAATAGAATATAATGAGGGGGTTATGTGGAGAAGACAAAAAGGAGAAAGTCTCACATCAACGAGGCTAATCAATGGGCTATGGAGATGCCCACCGATTGATGTTAATGCAAGGAGTAGGGATTGCCATGCAACGGATGCACTAGAGCTATAAATGTATGAAACTCAACAAAAGAAACTAGTGGGTGTGCATCCAACTTGCTTGCTCACGAAGACCTAGGGCACTTGAGGAGGCCCATTGTTGGAATATACAAGCCAAGTTCTATAATGAAAAATTCCCACTAGTATATGAAAGTGACAAAACAAGAGACTCTCTATCATGAAGATTACGGTGCTACTTTGAAGCACAAGTGTGGCAAAGGATAGTAACATTGTCCCTTCTCTCTTTTTCTCTCATTTTTTTTGGCTTTCTTTTTTTATGCCTTTCTCTCTTTTTTTTATTCCTCACTTGGGACAATGCTCTAGAAAATGATGATCATCACACTTCTATTTATTTACAACTCAATGATTACAACTCGATACTAGAACAAAGATGACTCTATATGAATGCCTCCGGCGGTGTACCGGGATATGCAATGAACCAAGAGTGACATGTATGAAAGAATTATGAACGGTGGCTTTGCCACAAATACTATGTCAACTACATGATCATGCTAAGCAATATGACAATGATGAATGTGTCATGATGAACGGAATGGTGGAAAGTTGCATGACAATATATCTCGGAATGGCTATGGAAATGCCATAATAGGTAGGTATGGTGGCTGTTTTGAGGAAGATATAAGGAAGGTTTATGTGTGAAAGAGCGTATCATATCACGGGGTTTGGATGCACCGGCGAAGTTTGCGCCAACTCTCAATGTGAGAAAGGGCAATGCACGGTACCGAAGAGGCTAGCAAGGATGGAAGGGTGAGAGTGCGTATAATCCATGGACTCAACATTAGTCATAAAGAACTCACATACTTATTGCAAAAATCTACAAGTCATCAAAAACCTCGGCACTACGCGCATGCTCCTAGGGGGATAGATTGGTAGGAAAAGACCATCGCTCGTCCCCGACAGCCACTCATAAGGAAGACAATCAAATAACACCTCATGTTTCAAATTTGTTACACAACGTTTACCATACGTGCATGCTACGGGACTTGCAAACTTCAACACAAGTATTTCTCAAATTCACAACTACTCAACTAGCACGACTTTGATATTATTACCTCCATATCTCAAAACAATCATCAAGCATCAAACTTCTCTTAGTATTCAAAACACAGAGTTTTACTAATCTTGAATACCTAGCATATTAGGATTTTAAGCAAATTACCATGCTATTAAGACTCTCAAAATAATCTAAGTGAAGCATGAGAGATCAATAGTTTCTATAAAACAAATCCACCACCGTGCTCTAAAAGATATAAGTGAAGTACTAGAGCAAAATATAACTCAAAAGATATAAGCGAAGCACATAGAGTATTCTAACAAATTCCAAATCATGTATGGTTCTCTCAAAAGGTGTGTACAGCAAGGATGATTGTGGTAAACTAACAATCAAAGACTCAAATCATACAAGACGCTCCAAGCAAAACACATATCATGTGGTGAATAAAAATATAGCTCCAAGTAAAGTTACCGATAGAAGTAGACGAAAGAGGGGATGCCTTCCGGGGCATCCCCAAGCTTTGGCTTTTAGGTGTCCTTAGATTATCTTGGGGGTGCCATGGGCATCCCCAAGCTTAGGCTCTTGCCACTCCTTGTTCCATAATCCATCAACTCTTTACCCAAAACTTGAAAACTTCACAACACAAAACTTAAAGTAGAAAATCTCGTGAGCTCCGTTAGCGAAAGAAAACAAAAGACCACTTCAAGGTACTGTAAATGAACTCATTCTTTATTTATATTGTGTTAACCTACTGTATTCCAACTTCTCTATGGTTTATAAACTATTTTACTAGCCATAGATTCATCTAAAATAAGCAAACAACACACGAAAAACAGAATCTGTCAAAAACAGAACAGTCTGTAGTAATCTATGTAGCTAGAGATCTGGAACCCCAAAAATTCTAAAATAAATTTCTGGACGTGAGGAATTTATCTATTAATCATCTGCAAAAATAACTAAATATCACTCTCCAAATAAAAATGGCAGCAGTTCTCGTGAGCGCTAAAGTTTCTGTTTTTTTTACAGCAAGTTCAAGACTTTCCCAAGTCTTCCCAACGGTTCTACTTGGCACAAACACTAATTAACACAAAAAACACAACCAAACAGAGGCTAGATATATTAATTATAAGCTAAAGAGCAGCAAGGAATAAAAATAAAATTGGTGCCTCCCAACAAGCGCTATCGTTTAACGCCCTAGCTAGGCATAAAAAGCAAGATAGATCTAGGTATTGCCTCTTTGGTTAGGCAATCCATAAGGGCTCTCATAATAGATTCATAAGGTAATTTAATTTTCTTTAGGGAAGTGTTCCATGCCTTTCCTTAACGGAAATTGGAATCTAATATTCCTTCCTTCATATCAATAATTGCACCAATCGTTCTAAGGAAAGGTCTACCAAGAATAATAGGACATGAAGGATTGCAATCTATGTCAAGAACAATAAAATCTACAGGCACATAATTCCTATTTGCAACAATAAGAACATCATTAATTCTTCCCATAGGTTTCTTAATAGT
Source organism: Triticum urartu (assembly GCF_003073215.2). Taxonomy (NCBI): domain Eukaryota; kingdom Viridiplantae; phylum Streptophyta; class Magnoliopsida; order Poales; family Poaceae; genus Triticum; species Triticum urartu. The sequence goes on along the minus strand of NC_053025.1, from coordinate 560,141,535 downwards.
GGAATCCGCAAGGTGCAAGTTTAAAGAGAGCATCATCAAAATCACGGAAACCTAACAAATCACACAAAGTCTTTGGAATCGTGGAAACACTAGCACCCAAATCACATAAAGCATAGCATTCATGATCTTTAATTTTAATTTTAATAGTTGGTTCCCACTCATCATAAAGTTTTCTAGGGATAGAAACTTCCAATTCAAGTTTTTCTTCATAAGATTGCATCAAGGCATCAACGATATGTTTAGTGAACGCTTTATTTTGACTATAAGGCGTGAGGAGAATTTAGCACGGATTGCAACAAGGAAATACAATCAATCAAAGACAATTTTCATAATTAAATTCCTTGAAATCCAAAATAGTGGGTTTAGCAACATCTAGGGTTTTAATTTCTTCAATCCCACTTTTATCAATTTTAGCATCAAGATCTAAAAACTCTGAATTCTTGGAACGCCTTCTAGGTAAAGGTGGATCATATTCAGTCCCATCATTATTCAAGATTCATATTGCAAAACAAAGATTTAATAGGGGACACATCAATAACTTTTAGATCTTCATCTTTATTTTCATAGGAACTAGAAGAACACGCTCTTATAAAGGCATCTTTCTTAGCACGCATCCTAGCGGTTCTTTCTTTGCACTCATCAATGGAAATTCTCATGGCTTTGAGAGACTCATTGATATCATGCTTAGGTGGAATAGATCTAAGTTTCAAAGAATCAACATCAAGAGAAATCCTATCAACGTTCCTAGCCAACTCATCAATCTTAAGCAATTTTTCTTCAATCAAGCATTGAAATTCTTTTGCGAAGTAATAAATTCTTTAATATTAGATTCAAAATCAGAGGGCATCTTATTATAATTTCCATAAGAATTGTTGTAGGAATTACCATAATTATTAGAGGGATTACTAGGATAAGGCCTAGGATTGAAATTTCCTCTATACGCGTTGTTACCAAAATTGTTCCTACCAACAAAATTCACATCCATAGATTCATTATTATTCTCAATCAAAGTAGACAAGGGCATATCATTAGGATCATAAGAAACACTCTTACTAGCAAATAATTTCATAAGTTCATCCATCTTTCCACTCAAAACATTAATTTCTTCTCCTTTTTATTAGTAGATCTTTCAGTATGCCATTGAGAATAATTAACCATAATATTATCTAGGAGTTTAGTAGCTTATCCTAAAGTGATCTCCATAAAAGTGCCTCCCGTGCCGAATCTAAAAGATTTCTAGAAGCAAAATTCAATCCGGCATAAATTTTTGTATAATCATCCACAAATTCAAACCATGAGTAGGGCAATTACGTATCATTAATTTCATTCTCTCCCAAGCTTGTGCAACATGTTCATGATCAAGTTGCTTAAAATTCATAATATCGTTTCTAAGAGAGATGATCTTAGCGGGAGGAAAATACTTAGAGATAAAAGCATCTTTGCACTTATTCCCAGAATCAATACTATTTTTAGGCAAAGACGAAAACCAAGCTTTAGCACGATCTCTAAGCGAAAAAGGAAATAGCTTCAATTTAACAATATCATTATCCACATCTTTCTTCTTTTGCATATCACACAACAACAAAGCTATTAGATGGGTAGCGGCATCTTCACTAGGAAGGCCAAAAACGGATCTTTCATGACAAGATTCAGCAAAGCAGTATTAATTTCACAAGATTCAGCATCGGTAAGAGGAGCAATCGGAGTGCTAATAAAATCATTGTTGTTGGTATTGTGAAGTCACACAATTTAGTATTATCTTGAGCCATCGTGACAAGCAAGCAAACTAACACACAAGCAAACAAAAAGCAAGCGGGCAAAAAGAGGCAAATAGAGAAAGAGAGGGAGGATAGAGAGAGAGGGCGAATAAAACGGCAAGGGTGAAGTGGGGGAGAGGAAAAGAGAGGCAAATGGCAAATAATGTAATGCGGGAGATAAGGGTATGTGATGGGTACTTGGTATATTTGACTTTTGCGTAGACCTCCCCGGCAACGGCAGAAATCCTTCTTGCTACCTCTTGAGCACTGCGTTGGTTTTCCCCGAAGAGGAAGGGATGATGCAGCAAAGTAGCGTAAGTATTTCCCTCAGTTTTTGAGAACCAAGGTATCAATCCAGTAGGAGGCTACGCGCGAGTCCCTCGTACCTGCACAAAACAAATAAATCCTCGCAACCAACGCGTAGGGGTTGTCAATCCCTACACGCCACTTACGAGAGTGAGATCTGATAGATATGATAAGATAATATTTTTGGTATTTTTATGATAAAGATGCAAAGTAAAATAAAAGCAAAGTAAAAGCAAAAGGAAATAACTAAGTATTGGTAGATTAATATGATGAAGATAGACCCGGGGGCATAGGTTTCACTAGTGGCTTCTCTCGAGAGCATAAGTATTCTACGGTGGGTGAACAAATTACTGTTGAGCAATTGACAGAATTGAGCATAGTTATGAGAATATCTAGGTGATGATCATGTATATAGGCATCACGTCCGAGACAAGTAGACCGACTCCTGCCTGCATCTACTACTATTACTCCACTCATCGACCGCTATCCAGCATGCATCTAGAGTATTAAGTTAATAAACAGACAGAGTAACGCCTTAAAGCAAGATGACATGATGTAGAGGGATAAACTCATGCAATATGATGAAACCCCATCTTGTTATCCTCGATGGCAACAATACATACAATACGTGCCTTGCTGCCCCTACTGTCACTGGGAAAGGACACCGCAAGATTGAACCCAAAGCTAAGCACTTCTCCCATTGCAAGAAAGATCAATCTAGTAGGCCAAACCAAACTGATAATTCGAAGAGACTTGCAAAGATAACCAATCATACATAAAAGAATTTAGAGAAGATTCAAATATTGTTCATAGATAAACTTGATCATAAACCCACAATTCATCGGTCTCAACAAACACACCGCAAAAGAAGATTACATCGAATAGATCTCCACAAGAGAGGGGGAGACATTGTATTGAGATGCAAAAAGAGAGAAGAAGCCATATAGCTACTGACTATGGACCTATAGGTCTGAGGTAAACTACTCACACTTCATCGGAGAGGCTATGGTGTTGATGTAGAAGCCCTCCGTGATCGATGCCCCCTCCGGCGGAGCTCCGAAACAGGCCCCAAGATGGGATCTCGTGGGTACAGAAAGTTACGGCGGTGAAATTAGGGTTTTGGCTCTGTATCTGATCGTTTGGCGGTACGTAGGTATATATAGGAGGAAGGAGTACGTCGGTGGAGCAACGAGGGGCCCACGAGGGTGGAGGGCGCGCCTGGGGTAGGCACGCCCCCTACCTCGTGGCCTCCTCTTTTGTGTCTTGACGTAGGGTCCAAGTCTCCTGGGTCTTGTTCATTGAGAAAATCACGTTCCCGAAGGTTTCTTCCGTTTGGACTTCCGTTTGATATTCCTTTTCTTCGAAACCCTAAAATAGGCAAAAAACAACAATTCTGGCTGGGCTTCGGTTAATAGGTTAGTCCCAAAAATAATATAAAAGTGGATAATAAATCCCAATAATGTCCAAAATAGTAGATAATATAGCATGGAGAAATCAAAAATTATAGATACGTTGGAGACGTATCATAGGGTAATCAGGGGCATCAGCTGCATCAGTCTGGTTATCGGAGCAACCTGAAGCAATTGAATAGTGGGCAGTACCATGTCTTCACCACCAGCCTGTGTAAGTGGGATCAGAAGCTGCATAAGAGGGCAGTGAATGCTATTGAGCCAGCGGTACCACATTACTTTACGGTGGTCAGAGCAGCCTATTGTGTGGAGCCGTGAGGATCACCCGCCCCGGGTTGATAATCCGGGTCACCTGGCACTGTTGGTGGCACCTCAGGTCAGAGGTTATAAGTTTACTAAGGTACTCATGGATGGAGGCATCAGTATTAATATACTTTATTATGAAACCTTCTGTCGCATGGGCTGACTGACAAAAATCTTAAGCCGTCGAACATCGTTTTTCATGGGGTGGTGCCTGGTAAGTCGGCATATCCAGTGGGTAAGATATCTTTGGAGGTTGCCTTTAGAGATGAGCATGATTACAGATCTAAAACTCTGACCTTCGAGGTGGTTAAGATCAAAAGCCCTTACCATGCTCTGTTTGGGCGGCGGCTTATGCTAAATTCATGGAAAGGCCCTGTTATGTTTATTTGCAGCTTAAGATGCCGGGTTACAATGGCACCATTACAGTGCATGGGAGTTGCAAGGTGGCTTTGGAATGTGAAGAGGGTGACGCTGCCTATGCTGAGTCAGTTTGTGCAACAAAGGAGCTAAAATTTTGTAAGGATAATGTTGACCCGGTGGACATGACATCCTTAAAGAAGCCAACCACGGAGCATGATCCTTTGTTAAAGTTTAAATCGGCAGATGACACTAAATTGGTTGACTTTGTTCCTGGCGACTCATCTAAGCAGTTCAGCATCAGCACCAATCTGGATCCGAAATAGGAAAACACGCTCATCGAGTTCATCCGTGAGAACCGGGACATCTTTGCATGGAAGCCTTCAGACATGTCGGGTGTACCGAGGGAACTCGCTGAGCACACTCTTAATATCGATCCGAAATTTAAGCGGTCAAGCAATTCCTCCATCGTTTTAACGAGGAGAGGCGAAAGGCCATTGGTGAAGAAGTGGCCCGGCTCTTGGCGGCCGGGTTTATCGTTGAAGTTTTTCATCCTTGAGTGGTTGGCTAACCCGGTGTTGGTACTCAAGAAGAATGGCACTTGGAGAATGTGTGTGGATTACACGGACTTAAACAAGGCTTGTCCGGCTGATCCATTTGCTCTCCCTCGTATTGATCAAATCATTGATGCTACAGCGGGTTGTGAGCGTTTGAGTTTTCTGGATGCTTATTCCGGTTATCATCAGCTCAAGATGGCAGTTAAGGATCAGGAGAAGACGGCTTTTATTACTCCGTCTGGTGCCTTCTGCTATGTGTCTATGCCTTTTGGGCTCAAGAGTGCCCAGGCGACTTACCAGCGGTGTGTGCAAAATTTCCTTCACAATCAGATCGGGCGTAATATTCATGCTTACGTAGATGACATTGTGATGAAGTCTAAGGAAGAAGGAAACCTTGATTGATGATTTGAAGGAGACATTTGACAATCTCCGGGCCTACAAGATGATGCTTAACCTGGCCAAGTGTGTTTTTGGTGTACCAGCAGGCAAGCTCTTGGGCTTTCTGGTTTCTAACAGGGGCATTGAAGCTAACCCGAAGAAGATCAAAGCCATTACTTCATTGTCTAAGCCAGCGTGTGTTAATGATGTTCAGCGTCTGGCGGGTCGTATTGCGGCCCTAAGCCGGTTAGGTGAGAAAGCTATTCCTCTTTGTCAGACGATGAAGAAGACAGATCATTTTGTTTGTAGTGATGCTGCTAATCAAGCGTTTGAGGATCTGAAGAAACAGTTGGCTGAGCCGCCCGTTCTTCCTGCCCCTATTGATAAGGAGCCTCTGTTGTTATATGTGGCTGCTAATAGCCGGGCTGTGAGTGTAGCTATTGTGGTGGAGAGGAAAGAGGCAGGCAAGGAATATCCGGTTCAATGGCCGGTTTACTACATCAGTGAGGTACTTATTGAGTCCAAGCAAAGGTATCCGCACTGGCAGAAGCTTGTGTATGGGTTTTTATGGCAAGCCAGAAGCTTAAGCAATATTTTCTAGGTCACCCCATTACTGTGGTCAGCTCTGCTCCTTTGGGGGACATCATCCAAAATAGAGAAGCCACGGGTCATATTGCCAAGTGGGCCATCGAGCTTGGGCCCCATGATTTGAAATATGCGCCTTGTACGGCCATCAAGTCACAAGCACTCATGGATTTTATCAATGATTGGACAGAAATTGCAGACACCTGAGGAAAAGCCAGATAACACATATTGGACTATTCACTTTGATGGATCCAGGCAATTGGAAGGCTCGGAGGCTGGAGTTGTCTTGACTTCCCAATGAGGTGATAAATTTTCTTATGTTCTCCGGTTAATGTTCCCTTGTACTAACAATGCAGCTGAGTATGAGGCATTGCTTCACGATCTTCGGATGGCTAAGGAAATGAACTTAAGCCAGGTCAGGTGTTTCAGTGATTCAGACCTGGTGGCTCAACAAGTTTCTGGCACTTGGGATTCTAAGGATCCACTGATGGCGGCTTATCGTCGAGAGGTTGACGCTATTGTGGGTTACTTCAAAGGTTACCAAGTTGAGCATATTGATCGCAGGAAGAACGAGGCGGCTGACACTTTAAGTCGGTTAGGATCTCAGCGTAAGCCGGTCCCACCTAACACCTTCCTGGATGTTCTGCTTAACCCTTCGGTCAAGTTGCATACAGAGGAGGATCTTGTTGTTCCTGACCTAGAAGCACAGTTGGTGGCGGCTCTTCATGCTATTCCTGATTGGACAGTGTCGTATCTGGCTTACATGACCCGGGGTGAGTTACCTGAGGATGAGATTTTAGTCAGGCACATAACCCGGCGATCTAAGTCAATGACGATTGTTAATGGGGAGTTGCACCATCGTAGTGTTATAGGGGCGTTTCAACATTGTGTTTCGTTTGAAGAAGGTTGTGAGATTCTGCGAGAGATTCATGAAGGGTATTGTGGTCATCATGCAGGTTCTAAATCTCTCATCGCCAAGGCTTTTTCATCATGGTTTTTATTGGTTGACGGCTCATGCTGATGCCGAGGATTTGGTCAGCAGATGTGACGGTTGTCAGAAATTTTTACGGCGATCTCATGTTCCGGCTCAAGAGTTGAGGATGATTCCAATTACTTGGCCGTTTGCGACTTCGGGGCTTGATATGGTTGGGCCTTTTAAGAGGTCCCCGGATAAAAAGACCCACCTTTTGGTGCAGTTGA
>NC_053025.1:560123535-560133683 GCF_003073215.2 Triticum urartu | reverse complement strand
TAGTTAGGATGCACACAACCAACACCAACACACACACGCACAAAAACACGCCAAAATAGCAAAGAGATATAAGACCAAAGCTATGTGTAGACGAGGAAAAACTAAAAACTCCCAAAGCTATTAGATTTGTGAATAGCAAACTACAACAATGACAATATCCGCACAACCCATCTCATGAAACCACACATATGAGGAAGTTCTTCAACAACAACACCTTCAGGAAGGGAGCGACACTCAAGCGCCGCTGTCACCGGATCCAAGCACGCAAGGCCAGAATCTAGGTTTTCACCCTGAAGAACCAGTCTGAGCATCTCCGAGCAATGCCTCCAAGAAGGTAATGATGTTAAGACGTCGCCATTACCAGGTATAACCAACTCGGGTCAGACCAAGGCTTTCACCCCGGAACTTGAGACTGGGTGCTCAAGTAGCAACACCAATGATGTCGCTCATGTGTTGTCACCACCACTTTTCCACGTCGCCACCACTTTTCCACAATCCTAGCAGCTACATGTGATGTGCAACCGCCACTGCTGCACAATCATTCCTTTTGTGTCAGGTTGTTGTCTGTAGTTTGCACATCGCCAAAATCAACAACCGGATCTGGAGGGAGAAACCCTCCCAAAGACCTTTCGGTGGCCACCGCATTCCAGAACGAGGTTGTCCCTATAGCCTAAAGTTGTCACCATAGGGACCAACACGGACTATGCATCGTCGTTCCGTCACAAGGCTTCCACGTCATGGGATAGCAGCTGCCCCTCCGACCATCGTGGACCATAAGCTCAACCGGATGTTGCCAGATCTGATAGGATGTGGCCAGCCAGCAACACGAGAGGGAGCAATCTTTAGCCCAAACCTCACGAGCAGATGCCTCTCAGGATGGGATCAAGTCGGCCTCTCGGGATGGGATCAAGTCGGCCTCTCGTGGCTGCCATTAATGCTACCATGAGTAGTGACCTGCCCACTTGATCCGGATCCGAGCGTGCTGACGAACAAGAGCAGAAGTCAAGGATGGTTGGGAGGGGGAGAGGGTACGAGACAGCGCCCTGCCGCCGTCGTCCGCCGTTGGACGGCCTCCTCTGGTGGCGCCGAGGATTCTGGTGATGGCCGACGGTTTTTTAGGTGGCGGCTGGGTGCGCCCCCGTAGTCGCCCAGGAGTGACACGGGAGGCTCAGGTCTGTTGTTTTCTGATACCGATACATCCTACCTTGTGGATATATGCAGTTGAAATCACTCGGTTGGGTTTTAGATATGGCCCATTATTACATTGATGTCAAAATTTTCATTTTTTGCATCTCAATGAATGTTTCAAATTTCGTGACAACAAACATTGAGGTTGTGTGAATGCGCTTGATCTTTTTTATATTATTTAATTTTTTGTAAAGGCCCGTGATATTTGGCACACATGTGCCACATAACTAAAACTACCACACACACCTTATCCCTTTCCCTCTAAGTACAAAACAACCTCCCTTCCCTTCGATCCCTCCTCCTCCCGAACGACCCCGCAGGCTCGCCCGAGAAACCTGTTTTTCCCGCACATCTCGCGCGCCCATCCCCAGGAAAACTGCCACTTCTTCACGTCTTCCCATATGATAAAAAATTGCGCAAGTGGGATTCAAACCCATAACTCCTAGACACCAAAGCGCACCACCACAACCAACTCACCCTTAGGGATTTGTTGCTCAACTAAAGAAAACTATTCCTTTTGACCCTTTTTTCACAATCGTGTTATTACAGAAAATTACCACGATTTCCCCTCGGGTCAAAGTTACCATGGTATTCGTATGCAAGTTATCAGGCCTATGTTGCGTAACTTACCATGTTATTTACATAGAACTTACTAGGTACTATGTTTCAACAACTACACCCCCTTTCAAAGTTACCACTATGTTTTATACACAAGTTATCAGGTCCTCGATGCGTAATATACCGTTGTACTAACACATAAGTTATCAAGGTATGTTTACATCAACCTCCCTAGATCAAAGTTACCATGGGGGATTGTACATGAGTTACTGGTTCTACGGTTCGTATATTATCATGGTACTTACACCTAAAAATCCGGGTGTGTTTCAGTAGCTTTCCATAGGTAAACAAATATCACGGAATTTTTGTGTAACTTATCATGCCTATAGCGGGTCAAAGCGTATCATTTTTTCGGCCAACTCACAAGCACGTGTACCCCTCATGACACTAAAAATTATGTGACTTTCCCATGGCACGCCATGTGTTGTGTTCATCCAAGAGGCCCCGCGAGGCGAGTGTATGTTTTTAACAACTTTTTTTCCTTTGGTAAAAAGTTACCATGATGTTTATATGTAAGTTATCGGTTATGGGTGCTTGTATTATCATGTTATTTACACAAATATTTATCGGGAATGTTTTGAACAACTTTTCTCTGGGTCAAAAAGTTATCATGGTGATTCTAGGTAACCTATCAAGCCCGCCGTGCTTAAAAATATCATGCTATTTAAAAAAAATCAGGGGTATATTTCAGCAAAAAATTCCCCCATGGGTCAAAAACTTATCATGGTGTTTAGTTATCGCAGTGCATATGTTTTCATGCTATTACACAGAAAAATACCAGGGGAGGGAGGTATACTACCATTCTATTTACACATAAGTTACCGGAGTATCTTTTCAATAATTTTCTTCCCTGTGGTTAAAGTTCCATGGTGTTTCTACCTCAGTTATCAGATGTGTGTGATACGTCCATTTTGCATCATGCTTTTATATCGATATTTATTGCATTATGGGCTTTTATTACACATTATGCTACAATACTTATACCTATTCTCTCTTAATTTACAAGGTTTCCATAAAGAGGGAGAATGCCGGCAGCTGGGATTCTGGGCTGGAAAAGGAGCAAATATTAGATACCTATTCTGCACAGCTCCAAAAGTCCTGAAACTTCACGGAAGACGTTTTCAGAATATATAAAAAGTACTCAGCGGAAGAAATTCACCAGGGGGCCACACACTGCCCATGAGGGTGGGGGTGCGCCCTACTTCCCTGGGCGCGCCCCCCTACCTCGTGGCCCCCCTGGTGTCCCTCCGGTGGCCATCTTCTGCTATATGAAGTCTTTCGATGGGAAATAATAATAAGCAATCTTCTCGGATGAAACTCCGCCGCCACGAGGCGGAATCTTGGCGGATCCAATCTAGGGCTCCGGCAAAGCTGTTCTACCGGGGAAACTTCCCTCCTGGAGGGGGAAATCATCGCCATCGTCATCACCAACGCTCCTCTCATCGGGAGAGGGCAATCTCCATCAACATTCTTCATCAGCACCCTCCTCTCAAAACCCCAGTTCATCTCTTGTATCAAATTCTTGTCTCCAAGTCCGGGATTGGTGCTAGTAGGTTGCTAGTAGTGTTAATTACTCCTTGTAGTTGATGCTAGTTGGTTTAATAGGTGGAAGATCATATGTTCAGATCCTATATGCATATTAATACCCCTCTGATTATGAACATGTTTATGCTTTGTGAGTAGTTACGTTTGTTCCTGAGGACATGGGAGAAGTCTTGCTATTAGTAGTCATGTGAATTTGGTATTCGTTCGATATTTTGATGAGATGTATGTTGTCTCTCCTCTAGTGGTGTTATGTGAACGTCGACTACATGACACTTCACCATTGTTTGGGCCTAGAGGAAGGCATTGGGAAGTAATAAGTAGATGATGGGTTGCTAGAGTGACAGAAGCTTAAACCCTAGTTTATGTGTTGCTTCGTAAGGGGCTGATTTGGATCCATATGTTTCATGCTATGGTTAGGTTTACCTTAATACTTTTGTTGTAGTTGCGGATGCTTGCAATAGAGGTTAATCATAAGTGGGATGCTTGTCCAAGTAAGGGCAGCACCCAAGCACCGGTCCACCCACATACCAAATTATCAAAGTACCGAACGCAATCATATGAGCGTGATGAAAACTAGCTTGACAATATTCCCATGTGTCCTCGGGAGCGCTTTACATCATATAAGAGTTTGTCCAGGCTTGTCCTTTTCTACAAAAAGGATTGGGCCACCTTGCTGCACCTTATTTACTTTTGTTACTTGTTGCTCATTACAAATTATCTTATCACAAAACTATCTGTTACCACTTATTTCAGTACTTGCAGAGAAACCTTGCTGGAAACCGCTTATCATTTCCTTCTGCTCCTTGTTGGGTTCGACACTCTTACTTATCGAAAGGACTACGATAGATCCCCTACACTTGTGGGTCATCAGACTCTTTTCTGGCGCCGTTGCCGGAGTGAAGCGCCTTTGGTAGGTGGAAATTGGTAAGGAAAAATTTATATAGTGTGCTGAAATTTACTGTCACTTGATACTATGGAAAGTAATCCTCTGAGGGGCTTGTTTCGGGGTATCTTCACCCCGACCAGTAGAGCAAAGAGTTGCTCCTCAACCTTACTCAACCTACTGAAAATGAAAATGAAAATGTTCCCTTTGAAGTTCCTTCGGGTATGATAGAAAAACTGCTAGCTAATCCTTTTTTAGGAGATGGAACAAAACATCCTGACGAGCATCTGATATATGTGGATGAAGTTTGTGGATTATTTAAGCTTGCAGGTGTACCAGGAGATGTTCTTAAGAAGAAGGTCTTCCCTTTATCTTTGAGGGGAGATGCATCGACTTGGTATAGGCTATGTGATGATATGGGGTCTTGGAATTACAAACGATTGAAATTGGAATTTCATCAGAAGTTTTACCCTATGCATCTTGTTCATCGTGATCGTAATTATATATATAATTTTTGGCCTCGCGAAGGAGAAAGCATCGCTCAAGCTTGGGGGAGGCTTAAATCAATATTATATTCATGCCCCAATCATGAGCTCTCAAGAAAAATGATTATTCAAAAAAATTATGCTCGGCTTTCTGATAACAATCGCACCATGCTTGATACTTCTTGTGTTGGCTCGTTTATGATGAAGACTATTGAATTCAAATGGGATTTATTGGAAAGAATTAAACGCAACTCTGAAGATTGGGACCTCGACAAAGGTAAGGAGTCAGGTATGACACCTAAGTTTGATTGTGTTAAATCTTTTATAGATACCGATGTTTTCCGTAAATTTAGCACTAAATATGGACTTGACTCTAAGATAGTAGCTTCTTTCTGTGAATCTTTTGCTACTCATTTTGATCTCCACAAGGAGAAGTGGTTTAAATATCATCCTCCCATAGAAGTAAAAGTAGCTGCACCTATTAAAGTTGAACAAAAGATTGTCACTTATAATGATTCCATTGTTCCTACTTCTTATGTTGAGAAACCACCTTTTCCTGTTAGGATAAAGGATCATGCTAAAGCTTCAAATGTGGTTCGTAAAAGCAATATTAAAACTTATACACCGCATGAGCAAATTAAAGTTGAACCTGATATTGCTATTGTTAAAGATCTCTTGTCTGATAATATTGATGGGCATGTTATTCAATTCCTTGATGAGACTGCTAGAATTGCTAAACCTTGTGCTAAAGATAAAAACAGACATGTGGTAGGCATGCCTGTTATTTCTGTTAAAATAGGAGATCATTGTTATCATGGCTTATGTGATATGGGTGCTAGTGCTAGCGCAATACATTATTCCTTATACAAAGAAATTATGCATGATATTGCACCTGCTGAGATAGAAGATATTAATGTTACAATTAAACTTGCCAATAGAGATACTATTTCGCCAATGGGAATTGTTAGAGATGTTGAAGTCTTGTGTGGGAAGACTAAATATCCTGCTGATTTTCTTGTTCTTGGTTCCCCACAAGATAGCTTTTGTCCCATTATATTTGGTAGACCCTTCTTAAACACTGTTAATGCTACCATAGATTGCAAAGAGGTTGTTGTTACTATTGGTTTAGATGATATGACTCATGAATTTAATTTCTCTAAATTTAGTAGACAACACTATGAAGAAGAATTACCTAGTAAGGATGAAATTATTGGTCTTGCTTCTATTGCCGTACCTCCTAGTGATCCTTTAGAACAATATTTGCTAGACCATGAAAATGATATGTTTATGACTAAAAGAAGAGAAATAGATGAAGTATTCTTTAAACAGGAACCTATTCTGAAACATAATTTGCCTGTTGAAATCCTAGGGGATCCTCCTCCACCCAAGGGTGATCCCGTGTTTGAGCTTAAACCGTTGCCTGATACTCTTAAATATGCTTATCTTGATGAGAAAAAGATATATCCTGTTATTATTAGTGCTAACCTTTCAGAACATGAAGAAAAGAGATTATTGAAAACTCTAAAGAAGCACCGTGCTGCTATTGGGTATACTCTTGATGATCTTAAGGGCATTAGTCCCACTCTATGTCAACATAAAAATAATTTGGAAGAAGATGCTAAACCAATTTGTGATCATCAACGATGGCTGAATCCAAAAATGAAAGAAGTGGTAAGAAAGGAGATACTAAAGCTCCTTGAGGAAGGTATAATTTATCCTGTTGCTGATAGTCAGTGGGTAAGTCCTGTCCATTGTGTCCCTAAGAAGGGAGGTATTACTGTCGTTCCTAATGATAAAGATGAATTGATCCCTCAAAGAATTATTACCGGTTATAGGATGGTAATTGGTTTCTGCAAATTAAATAAGGCTACTAAAAATGATCATTACCCCTTACCTTTTATCGATCAAATGCTAGAAAGATTATCCAAACATACACATTTTTGCTTTCTAGATGGTTATTCTGGTTTCTCTCAAATACCTGTGTCAGCCAAGGATCAATCAAAGACTACTTTTACTTGTCCTTTGGTACTTTTGCTTATAGATGTATGCCTTTTGGTTTATGTAATGCACCTGCTACCTTTCAAAGATGCATGATGGCTATATTCTCTGACTTTTGTGAAAAGATTTGTGAGGTTTTCATGGACGATTTCTCCGTCTATGGATCTTCTTTTGATGATTGCTTGAGCAACCTTGATCGAGTTTTGCAGAGATGTGAAGAAACTAATCTTGTCTTGAATTGGGAAAAGTGCCACTTTATGGTTAATGAAGGTATTGTCTTGGGGCATAAAGTTTCTGAAAGAGGTATTGAAGTTGATAAAGCCAAGGTTGATGCTATTGAAAAGATGCCATGTCCCAAGGACAATCAAAGGTATAAGAAGTTTCCTTGGTCATGCCGGTTTTTATAGGAGGTTCATTAAGGACTTCTCAAAAATCTCTCGGCCTCTGACTAATTTATTACAAAAAGATATACCATCTTTGATGATGATTGTGTAGAAGCATTTGAAATACTTAAGAAAGCATTGATCTCTGCACCTATTGTTCAGCCACCTGATTGGAATTTACCCTTTGAAATTATGTGTGATGCTAGTGATTATGCTGTAGGTGCTGTTCTAGGGCAAAGAGTTGATAAGAAACTAAATGTTATTCAATATGCTAGTAAAACTCTAGACAATGCTCAAAGAAATTATGCTACTACTGAAAAAAGGAATTCTTAGCAGTTGTGCTTGCGAGAATAACAACCTCCCACAGGTCTCCCGGACATTTTAACACTCCTTCCAACTGGGCACCTCCGCCCTGCAGCTATATGGTGGATGTTCGAAGGTATGTAACCTCGTTAGCGGTAAACTAACTGCAACTTACTGTGCATTTGCTCAGCGTTAAGTACCGTTGCGACGCTCACGTAAGGTAGCGTAAGTATCCGGCTACATGCACAGCCAAAAGAAGGACTAGGACCAAAAGGCTGATTTGGTACTCTCAAGTGGAAAAAAGCACCACCGAGAGTCTAAAGGACGGCACTGAGGAACAAACACCAGCACCCAAAAACCGACAAACAAAGTGAACGTAAAAATCACCACAGCCTCCTCCAAGAGAGTCCTAGGCGGGCTCACAGATAAAAGAGAAGACTACACACCTCTCCAAGAAGACGGTGCACCGAGGCCACCTATGTTTGAGTTCAGAGGTATGGCGCCAGAAGATTTTAACCTTGGGCCCATGACCAACACTCATCTTTGAAGCACAAGTACCATAAAAATGGCTAATGTGAAAGAGTTTGGTTAGTTTATGCATTATGGGGGGAGGGAAAGTTCATTGAGAGAACAACACTCCCCCTATGTCCATGCCTACACCTAAACTAGACAACAAGTTGAGTGAGGTGGGGTGTGCAAGGGTTCAAGTCACATTGCTCGAATCAATGATATTTAGCTCATGCCTTAACTCGCGAAATCTTGCTTCATCCAAAGGCTTCGTGAAAAGTATCTGCAAGGTTATCATGAGTGTTGACATAGTTGAGCTTCTCCCCTCGCCTAATGTGATCCCGGATGAAGTGATACCTAATCTCAATATGCTTCGTCTTGAAGTGTTGCACCGGGTTGAGAGAAATCTTGATGGCACTTTCATTGTCACACCAAAGAGGCACTTTGTCACAAGTGATGACACCGTAATCCTTTAAAGTTTGCCTCATCCATAAAAGTTGTGCACAACAACTACCGGCAGCCACATACTCCGCTTCCGTGGACGAGAGAGACACACAACTTTGCTTCTTGGAAGACCAACTCACCAAAGAGCAACCAAGAAATTGGCACCCTCCGGAAGTGGACTTCCTATCCACTTTGTCTCCCGCCCAATCCGAGTCCGAATAACCTACAAGCTTGAAGTTTGCTCCTCTTGGGTACCATAAGCCAAAGTTTGGGGTATGAGCCAAATATCGAAAGATTCACCTTGACCGCCACACAAGTGACTTTCCTTAGGTGCGGCTTGAAACCGTGCACAAATTACCCACACTCAACATGATATCCGGTCTAGATGCACAAAGGTAAAGCAAGGAGCCAATCATGGAACGATATACCTTTTGATCCACCGCTTTACCATTGGGATCAATGTCTAGTTGGCACTTGGTGGGCATGGGAGTGGAAGCCGGCTTGACATCACTTAGCTTGAATCTCTTGAGCATGTCTTGAGTGTATTTGGCTTTGTTGATGAAGGTTCCTCATCTCCTTTGCTTCACTTCGAACCCGAGAAAGAATTTCAACTCTCCCATGGAAGACATCTTGAACTTTGAGGTCATGAGAGCGGCAAATTCCTCATTGAAAGCTTTGTTAGGGGAACCAAAGATAATATCATCAACATATAATTGGCACACAAACAAATCCCCTTTAACTTTATTGGTAAAAAGAGTGGGGTCGATTAGCCCAACTTAAAAACCACGATCTTGTAACAACTCGGTAAGGTGGTCATACCACACACGGGGGGCTTGTTTAAGGCCATAGAGTGCCTTATCGAGTTGATACACATGATCGGGAAAGTAGGGATCCTCGAACCCGGGGGGTTGCTTAACATAAACCAATTCATTAATAAGAACATTAAGAAAAGCACTCTTCACATCCATTTGATGTAACTTAAAGTTATGATGAGAAGCATATGCAATCAACATGCCAATGGATTCAAGACGAGCAACGGGAGCAAAGGTTTCACCGTAGTCGATACCCTCGACTTGGGAGTAGCCTTGTGCTACCAAACGAGCCTTGTTGCGAATGATAATCCCATGGGCATCTTGCTTGTTCTTGAATATCCACTTGGTTCCAATGACATTGTGGTTCCCCGTTGGCCTTGGCACCAATCTCCACACTTTGTTGCGCTCGAAGTTGTTGAGTTCTTCAGTGCATGGCATTGAGCCAATCCGGATCTTCTAGCGCCTCATAGACCTTGTGGGGTTCAACACAAGAGACAAACGCGTGATGTTCACAATAGTTTGCTAATTGTCTACGAGTGCTTACCCCCTTTCTTAAGCTTCCAAGCACATTTGTCATGAGATGATCCTTGGTGGAGAGCTTGGAAGCAATCTTGGCGGCACGACGCTCCAATTCCTCCTCGGGGTGAGACGAGGAGTGGTCACTTGATCATCTTGAGCGCCGTCTTGAGCTTGTTCTTGATCTCGAGGAAGCTCTTGATCTTGAACTTGCTCGGAGGAGAGAACTTGACCTTGGGCATCACTTGATGTTACAACACCATCTTGAGATTGACCTTGCCCTTGGTCTTGTTCTTGAGGTTGAGGGCCTTCACTTTGTTCTTCGGAAGCGTGTGGGTCTTGGGTTGGTGAAGGTTCCACTTGAGTGGAACATTGTCCTTCTCCTTCGGCCACAAGGGGTTCCTCAATGGGTAGGATATGACCAACACCCATTCTTCTTATGGCTTGATGATCGTCGTGCTCTTGT
>NC_053025.1:560069842-560122535 GCF_003073215.2 Triticum urartu | reverse complement strand
AACGATGAAAGAACTAAGTCTTCACGCTCCATAGTCTTCATGCGATGTCTTCTCTTGTCATAGTCTTCAATGTGAATGTCTTCACATACCACCTTTGACTTCAATGTCTTCATTCATTTTTAGGGGTCATCTCTGGTAGGAAAACCGAATCAATGAGGGACTTCTACCTGTGTTATCCTGCAATTCTCACAAACACATTAGTCCCTCAACTAGGTTTGTCGTCAATTCTCCAAAACCAACTAGGGGTGGCACTAGATGCACTTACATGTGCCATTCTAGATCTCGGGACGAGATCCTCTCGTAGTGGTGGAGTGTTGTGACGCCCCGAGACCGATGTGCCAGGTGTCTTCCTGTTATTCGTTGTTGTTGCCATGTCTTTTGCTTGCGTGTTGCATCTTGCCATGTCATCATCCGCATTGCATCATCATGTTTTCAAACTTGCATTAGTTCGGGTCTCCGAGTTCCGTCCGTTGTCCGTTCTGAGCCTAGACACACTTGCACGCGCCCGCGACATGTACGAAATAGTATTTTATAAGTGGCCAGAAAATATTCTCGGAATGGGTTGAAAGTTGGCGTGCGGTCTTATTATAGTGTAGATAGACCGCGTGTCAAGTTTCATCGCATTCGGAGTTCGTATGATAGCCCAACCGTTAAACTATAGCGGCATTATAGCCGGTCTTTTCGTCGGACGTTTTCGGTCTCCGGAAACAGTTGCCGGGCCTCTCCTCTTCTCTTTTCTCAGCCCTTTGCCTTCTGCACTACCTCTCACTGCTAGGCCCTACCTAACCTCTCTCGTCAGTCCGCGGACCTCCTCCCGCGCGCGTCCGAAATCTGTCCCGGACCCGACTCGGTCTATCGCTACCGTTGTGTCCGGATCATCCCCGAACATCTACAAAACATCTCCGTTTTTCTTTTTGGTCTCCCTAACCTATTTATTCGCGACCATCCGATTACGATCGGAGGGACGAGTTAGCCCCTAAACTTCCCCTCTTTTCCTTATATAAAAACTCCCTAGTCTAAATCTGGACAAAACCCTAACTTCTAGGGAGATGTCCCATCGATCCCTCTCGGCTACCGCCACCTTCCAATCCACCTCGTTTTCCCCATCGCTCCAATCAGGATACTCCCCTGCCTTCCCGATCCACCCATCGATCCACCCCCCACCGTACCTCTCTGCCCGAACCCCAGGCACATGCATCCAACGTCGCCTCCAGCCACATGCCCACATCCAGCCGCTCACCCAGAGCAAGCAGCAGCCCCGCCGTCCTCAGGCGAGGACCTCCCGTCGCCGGCGACCACCTGTAGCAGGACCCCTGCGCCCCTGCCTCTCCCTTCCTCGTCTTTCTCTCCTCCCTCTCTCACCTGCGCTGTTGGTCGTGCAACAGGAAGCCCCAGAGGAGTTTGCGCCGGCTATCCTCGCCTCCTACGCCCGAACCAGGCCAGTCGCGCCGCCCCTCTTCTTCTTCTCCGTGTCTCTCCCTCCCTGAACCTTCTCTCTCTCTCTGCAACAGGATATGTTGCCTGTAGGACTCGCCCGGATCCTGCCGGAATGGACCTTCGGCGGCCAGACCCGTCCCCGCCCGACCTCGCTGCCCGGATCCGCGTCCTCCACCCACCTCGAGCGCCACCGGAGTCCCGCGCCGCTCCAAGCCGCCGCTGCACCCCCTGATTTTGTTCTTGCCTTTAGAGTTCAGAGACGAGAGCAGCGCACCTCGCCCTGTCGCGCCTGTTGACCACTCGGCCTCCAAGTCCCAGATCTGCGCCGCCCTTTGCTGGCCTTCCTCCTCCTCCAGTTGGGCCTTGGCCCATGATGAGCCACCCACATCCCAGCGCCCAGCCTCTCTCCTGTTCCTATTGGGCCAACAAGACTCGGCCCAGAATTGTTTTTTTCCTACTGCTGTGATTTTCTCTTTTATCCAGTAAAGGCAGATTTGCAGAAAAGACCTTCATCTTCATGCATTTAATAACTCACAAACTGTGCATCGGATTAAAAAGATCTATATACGTAAAATGCTTAAAATTGTGTCTAGTTTCATAATATGCTACTTTCATCTATGTTTAAAATGTTTAAAATTCTGTTTATTTAAATTTTCTCCTATGACATGCTAAAATGATTTATTTCATAACTTAATAACCGTAGCTCGGATTTTAATAAACTTTATATGTAAATGGGGTAGAATTTTGCCTAGTTTAACATGGTGGCTTCACTTTGCATGCTTAACAACTATAAAATTATGTTTAGGGCAGAACAGTACCAAACCTAATATATGCATATGAGGAGTTTCCGGACTTGTTGTTTTGTTGTTCCGACCTCATTTAAACTTGCCAAGATTAGATAGTTTCATCATGCTTCACCTCTTGCCATGCTAACAACATTTAATCTTGTTGGGTACATAAACGAGAGAGAACTAAATAAGTCATGTGGTGTTTTCTTCAATATGCAACTCCGTTGCATAATGAGCTCCACTTAATTTGTAGGATTGTTTGTGCACTTTGACATGCCATGCTTCATTAAACCGGACATGCATCATACTTGTTTGTGCTTCATGCCATGTCTATGTGGTGGTTGTTTACTATGTTTGTTTGCTTCTTTCCGGTGTTGCTTCGTCGGGTTGGTTCCGATAACGTCGTGTTGGGAGGATTCGTTCGACTTCGTCCGTTTGTCTTCCTCATGGACTCATTCTTCTTCCTTGCGGGATCTCAGGCAAGATGACCATACCCTCGAAATCACTTCTATCTTTGCTTGCTAGTTGCTTGCTCTTTTGCTATGCCTATGCTACGATACCTACCACTTTCTTATCATGCCTCCCATATTGTTAAGCCAAGCCTCTAACCCACCATGTCCTAGCAAACCGTTGTTTAGCTATGTTACCGCTTTGCTCAGCCCCTCTTATAGCGTTGTTAGTTGCAGGTGAAGGTTGGAGCTTGTTCCATGTTTGGAACATGGTTATTTTGTTGGGATATCACAATATCTCTTATTTAATTAATGCATCTATATACTTGGTAAAGGGTGGAAGGCTCGGCCTTATGCCTGGTGTTTTGTTCCACTCTTGCCGCCCTAGTTTCCGTCATATCGGTGTTATGTTCCCGGATTTTGCGTTCCATACGCGGTTGGGTTATAATGGGAACCCCTTGACATTTTGCCTTGAATAAAACTCCTCCAGCAATGCCCAACATTGGTTTTACCATTTTCCACCTAGCCTTTTCTTTCCCTTGGGTTCTGCAGACTCAAGGGTCATCTTTATTTAAAACTCCCCGGGCCAGTGCTCCTCTGAGTGTTGGTCCAAACTGAGCTGCCTGCGGGGCCACCTCGAGGAAACTTGAGGGTTGGTTTTACTCATAGCTAGTCTCATCTGAGTGTGCCCTGAGAACGAGATATGTGCAGCTCCTATCGGGATTTGTCGGCACATTCGGGCGGTGTTGCTGGACTTGTTTTACCATTGTCGAGGATGTCTTGTAACCTGGATGCCGAGTCTGATCGGATTGTCTTGGGAGAAGGAATATCCTTCGTTGACCGTGAGAGCTTGTGATGGGCTAAGTTGGGACTGCCCTGTAGGGATTTGAACTTTCGAAAGCCGTGCCCGTGGTTATGGGCAGATGGGAATTTGTTAATGTCCAGTTGTAGAAAACCTGAAGTTGACCTTAATTAAAATACATCAACCACGCGTGTAACCGTGATGGTCTCTTCTCGGCGGAGTCCGGGAAGTGAACACGGTGTTGGAGTTATGCTTGACGTAGGTTGTTCTAGGATCACTTCTTGATCATAGTTTCTCGACCGTGCTTTTTCCTTCTCTTCTCGCTCTCTTTTGCGAATATGTTAGCCACCAAATATGCTAGTCGCTTGCTGCAGCTCCACCTCATAACTTTTACCCTTCCTATAAGCTTAAATAGTCTTGATCGCGAGGGTGTGAGATTGCTGAGTCCCCGTGACTCACAGATACTTCCAAAACCAGTTTGCAGGTGCCGATGTTACCGAGTAGGTGACGCAATCAAGCTCAAGGAGGAGCTCATTGAAGATCTTGTCCTTTATGTCATTTCATTCTAGTTGATCAGTAGTGGAGCCCAGTTGGGGTCGATCGGGGACCGTGTCGCTTTTGGGGTACTCTTCTTTTATTTTGGCTCCGTAGTCGGGCCTTGATTGTAACTGGTTGATGTAATGCTTTATTCATGTAATTGTGTGAAGTGGCGATTTTAATCCAACTATGTATCTCTTTCCCTTATGTATTACTCCCTCCGTTCGGAATTACTTGTCGCAAAAATGGATGTATCTAGACGTATTTTAGTTCTAGATACATCCATTTCTGAGACAAGTAATTCCAAACGGAGGGAGTACATGGGTTGTGTGAAGATTATCTCACTTGCGACATTGCTTTCAATGCGGTTATGCCTCTAAGTCGTGCTTCGACACATGGGAGATATAGCCGCATCGAGAGCGTTACAGATATTGAAGCGCGAGGGGTGTTTCGTCTAGCCATGTATCCTCCCAGAATCTCGTAGAGGTACCGTTTCCTACTATAAACTTTGTCCTATTGAAAAAAACTGATTTAAGTCTCATTAGTCCTTTCCAAAAAGGCGAGTTCGTCGGCCTCATTGTCACCTGTGACAAACTTTTGGAATGAAGGTACTTATTACGGAGAATTTGTGCCCATGTGGCCTCCTTCTCTACAGATAGCTTATACAGCCAATTTCTGAGAAGACATCTGTTCTTTACCTCGAGATTTTCGATACCTAGGCCCCCTTGATCTTTTGGTCAACAAATAATATCCCATTTAGCAAGTCTATATTTTCTCTTCAGGTCATCACTCTGCCAGAAGAAGCGGGAACAATAGAAGTCTAGTCTTTTCCGAACTCCAACTGGTACCTCGAAAAAAGACAAGAGAAACATGGGCATACTCATGAGAACCGAATTAATTGGCCCCCGTATGACATCAGCTTGCCCTTCCAGCAGCTTAGTTTCTTCTCAAAACGATCCTCCATGCACTTCCATTCTCTGTTTGTTAGCTTACGGTGGTGAATTGGTATACCCAAATACGTGAAAGGTAAGGCCCCCAATTCACACCCAAACAATTGTGTGTACGCCTCTTGTTCCTCATTGGCTCTACCAAAACAGAACAATTCGCTTTTGTGGAAGTTAATCTTTAACCCGGTCAATTGTTCGAATAAGCATAACACCAGCTTCATGTTTCTCGCTTTTGCCAGGTCATGCTCCATGAAGATGATAGTATCATCGGCGTACTGTAGGATAGACACACCTCCATCAAGTAGATGAGGTACCAGGCCACCTACTTGACTAGCATCCTTAGCCCTTCCTATTAGAATCGTCAACATGTCGGCTACTATGTTGAACAGAATAGGTGACGTCGGATCTCCTTGTCTCAGGCCCTTATGTGTTTGAAAGTAGTGACCTATATCGTCATTCACTTTAATTCCAACACTCCCTTTTTGTGTGATCGATTCTACCTGGCATCTCTAGGTCAGATCAAAACCTTTCATACGCAAGGCCTGTTGAAGAAATGGCCATTTGACTTTATCGTACGCTTTCTTAAAATCCACTTTGAAAACAACCCCGTCTAGTTTTTTCGTGTAAATTTCATGGAGCGTTTCATGAAGGACCACAACCCCTCCTAGGATATTTCTGTCCGGCATGAAAGCAGTTTGGGACGGCTGCACCACAGAGTGCGCAATCTGTGTGAGTCTATTAGTCCCAACCTTGGTGAAAATTTTGAAACTTATGTTAAGAAGACAGATCGGCCTGAACTGCTCAATTCTCACAGCCTCTATTTTCTTAGGAAGCAAAGTTATTGTTCCAAAATCCAGATGAAACAACTGAAGCTGTCCAGAGAATAAGTCATGTAACCTCGGTATCAAATCCCCTTTAATAATATGCCAACATTTTTTTATAAAACTCCACCGGAAATCCTTTCGGCCCCGGGCTTTATTATGCTTCATCTGTGAAATGGCTTCAAACACCTCTTTCTCCGAAAATTGGGCGGTCAATAAATCGTTCTCATCCACAGCAAGTTGAGGATCATCCTCAATCCTAGACTCATCCAAGGACACGAAATTATCCTTCGGAGGCCCAAATAGCTGCTTGTAGTAATTGGTTATGTATAATCTTAGGTTTTCCTGTCCTAAAATCGCCCCCTCATCTTGCTCAAGCTGAAAGATCCTTTTCTTTCCATGCTTACCATTTGCGATCATATGGAAGAATTGAGTGTTGGCGTCCCCTTGGACAACTTTGCGAACCTTAGCTCGCAATGCCCACTTCAATTCCTTGATACGTCCATTTTGCATCATGCTTTTATATCGATATTTATTGCATTATGGGCTGTTATTACACATTATGTCACAATACTTATGCCTATTCTCTCTGATTTTACAAGGTTTATATGAAGAGGGAGAATGCTGACAGCTGGGATTCTAGGCTAGAAAAGGAGCAAATATTAGAGACCTATCCTGCACAGCTCCAAAAGTCCTGAAACTTCACGAAAGTTATTTCTAGAATATATAAAAAAATATTGAGCGAAGAAAGTTCCAGAGGGGGGCCACACCCTGGCCACGAGGGTGGGGGCGCGCCCCTGCCTCATGGGCCCCCTGGTGGCCCTCCGATGCCCATCTTCTGCTATATGAGGTCTTTCATCGAGAAAAAAAGGATAAGCAAGCTTTCAGGAAGAAACTCCGCCACCACGAGGCGGAACCTTGGCGGAACCAATCTAGGGCTCCGGCAGAGCTGTTCTACCGGGGAAACTTCCCTCCGGGAAGGGGAAATCATCACCATCGTCATCACCAACGATCCTCTCATCGGAAGGGGGTCAATCTCCATCAACATCTTCACCAGCACCATCTCATCTCAAACCCTGGTTCATCTCTTGTATCCAATCTTTGTATCCAAACCTCAGATTGGTACCTGTGGGTTGCTAGTAGTGTTGATTACTCCTTGTAGTTGATGCTAGTTGGTTTACTTGCTAGAAGATCATATGTTCAGATCCATTATGCATATTAATACCCCTCTGATTATGAACATTAATATACTTTGTGAGTAGTTACGTTTGTTCCTGAGGACATGGGAGAAGTCTTGCTATTAGTAGTCATGTGAATTTGGTATTCGTTCTATATTTTGATGAGATGTATGTTGTCATCCCTCTAGTGGTGTCATGTGAACGTTCACTACATGACACTACACCATTGTTTGGGCCTAGGGGGAGGCATTGGGAAGTAATAAGTAGATGATGGGTTGCTAGAGTGACAGAAGCTTAAACCCTAGTTTATGCGTTGCTTCGTAAGGGGCTGATTTGGATCCATATGTTTCATGCTATGGTTAGGTTTACCTTAATACTTCTGTTGTAGTTACGGATGCTTGCAATAGGGGTTAATCATAAGTGGGATGCTTGTGCAAGTAAGAACAGTACCCAAGCACTGGTCCACCCACATATCAAATTATCAAAGTACCGAACGCGAATCATATGATCGTGATGAAAACTAGCTTGACGATAATTCCCATGTGTCCTCGGGAGTGCTTTCCTTCATATAAGAGTTTGTCCAGGCTTGTCCTTTGATACAAAAAGAATTGGGCCAACTTGCTGCACCTTATTTACTTCTATTACTTGCTGCTCGTTACAAATTACCTTATCACAAAACTATCCGTTACCGATAATTTCAGTGCTTGCAGAGAATACCTTACTGAAAACTGCTTATCATTTCCTTCTGCTCCTCATTGGGTGCTACCTCTTGAGCATTGCGTCGGTTTTCCCTTGAAGAGGAAAGGGTGATGCAGCAAAGTAGCGTAAGTATTTCCCTCAGTTTTTGAGAACCAAGGTATCGATCCAGTAGGAGATCATGCTCAAGTCCCTCGCACCTGCACAAAACAAATAAGAACCTCACAACCAACGTGATAAAGGGGTTGTCAAGCTCTTCACGGTCACTTACGAGAGTGAGATCTGATAGATATGATAAGATAATATTTTTGGTATTTTTATGATAAAGAGAAATAAAGATGCAAAGTAAAATAAATGGCAAAGGAAATAACTAAGTATTGGAAGATTAATATGATGGAAGATAGACCCGGGGGCCATAGGTTTCACTAGTGGCTTCTCTCAAGAGCATAAGTATTATGGTGGGTAAACAAATTACTGTTGAGCAATTGATAGAATTGAGCATAGTTATGATAATATCTAGGTATGATCATGTATATCGGCATCATGTCCGAGACAAGTAGACCGAAACGATTCTGCATCTACTACTATTACTCCACACATCGACCGCTATCCAGCATGCATCTAGAGTATTAAGTTCATAAGAACAGAGTAATGCTTTAAGGAAGATGACATGATGTAGAGGGATAAACTCATGCAATATGATATAAACCCCATCTTTTTATCCTCGATGGCAACAATACAATATGTGTCGGTTCCCTTTCTGTCACTGGGATCGAGCACCGCAAGATTGAACCCAAAGCTAAACACTTCTCCCATTGCAAGAAAGATCAATCTAGTAGGCCAAACCAAACTGATAATTCGAAGAGACTTGCAAAGATAAACTAATCATACATAAAAGAATTCAGAGGAGAATCAAATATTGTTCATAGATAATCTGGATCATAAACCCACAATTCATCAGATCTCGACAAACACACCACAAAAGAAGATTACATCGAATAGATCTCCAAGAAGATCGAGGAGAACTTTGTATTGAGATCCAAAGAGAGAGAAGAAGCCATCTAGCTAATAACTATGGACCCGTAGGTCTGAAGTAAACTACTCACACATCACCAGAGAGGCCATGGAGTTGATGTAGAGGCCCTCCGGGATCAATGCCCCCTCCGGCGGAGCTCTGAAAAAGGCCCCAAGATGGGATCTCCTGGGTACAGAAGGTTGCGGCGGTGGAATTAGGTTTTCGTGGTGCTCCTGGATGGTTGGGGGTACGTGGATATATATAGGAGGAAGAAGTACGTCGGTGGAGCAACGGAGGGCCCACGAGGGTGGAGGGCGCGCCTAGGGGGGTAGGCGCGCCCCCCTGCCTCGTGCCTTCCTCCCTTGTTTCATGACGCCCACTCCAAGTCTCCTGGATCACATTTGTTGACAAAATCACGTTCCTGAAGGTTTCACTCCGTTTGGACTTCGTTTGATATTCCTTTTCTTCGAAACCCTAAAATAGGCAAAAAAGACAGCAATTTGGGCTGGGCCTCCGGTTAGTAGGTTAGTCCCAAAAATGATATAAAAGTGTAAAATAAAGCCAATTAACATCCAAAACAGATAATATAATAGCATGGAGCAATCAAAAATTATAGATACATTGGAGACATATCAAGCATCCCCAAGCTTAATTCCTGCTCGTCCACGAGTAGGTAAATGATAAAAGAAGAATTTTTGATGTGGAATGCTTTCTAACATATTTCTCAATGTAATTTTTCTTTATTGTGGCATGAATGTTCAGATCCGAAAGATTCAAGATAAAAGTTTAATATTGACATAAAGATAATAATACTTCAAGCATACTAACTAAGAAATCATGTCTTCTCAAAATAACATGGCCAAAGAAAGTTATCCCTACAAAATCATATAGTCTGGCTATGCTCTATCTTCACCACACAAAATATTTAAATCAAGCAGAACCTCGATGACAAGCCAAGCAATTGTTTCATACTTTTGATGTTCTCAAACTTTTTCAATCTTCATGCAATATATGAGCGTGAGCCATGGATATAGCACTATGGTGGAATAGAATGGTGGCTGTGGGGAAGACAAAAAGGAGAAGATAGTTTCACATCAACTAGGCGTATCAACGGGCTATGGAGATGCCCATTAATAGATATCAATGTGAGTGAGTAGGGATTGCCATGCAACGGATGCACTAGAGCTATAAGTATATGAAAGCACAACAAAAGAAACTAAGTGGGTGTGCATCCAACTTGCTTGCTCATGAAGACCTAGGGCATTTTGAGGAAGCTAATCATTGGAATATACAAGCCAAGTTCTATAATGAAAAATTCCCACTAGTATATGAAAGTGATATCATAGGAACTCTCTATATGAAGAACATGGTGCTACTTTGAAGCACAAGTGTGGAAAAAGGATAGTAGCATTGTCCCTTCTCTCTTTTTCTCTCATTTTTTTAATTTGGGCCTTCTTTTTTTGGCCTCTTTTCTCTTTTTTTTCGTCCGGAGTCTCATCCTGACTTGTGGGGGAATCATAGTCTCCATCATCCTTTCCTCACTTGGGACAATGCTCTAATAATGATGATCATCACACTTTATTTACTTACAACTTAAGAATTACAACTCAATACTTACAACAAAATATGACTCTATGTGAATGCCTGTGGCGGTGTACCGAGATGTGTAATGATGCATGAGTGACATGTATGAAGGATTATGAACGGTGGCTTTGCCACAAATACGATGTCAACTACATGATCATGCAAGCAATATGACAATGATGAAGCGTGTCATAATAACGGAATGGTGGAAAGTTGCATGGCAATATATCTCGGAATGGATATGGAAATGCCATAATAGGTAGGTATGGTGGCTGTTTTGAGGAAGGTATATGGTGGCTGTTTTGAGGAAGGTATATGGTGACTTTATGGTACCGGCGAAAGTTGCGCGATACTAGAGAGGCTAGCAACGATGGAAGGGTGAGAGTGCGTATAATCCATGGACTCAACATTAGTCATAAAGAACTCACATACTTATTGCAAAAATCTATTAGTTATCGAAACAAAGTATTACACGCATGCTCCTAGGGGGATAGATTGGTAGGAAAAGACCATCACTCGTCCCCGACCGCCACTCATAAGGAAGACAATCAATAAATAAATCATGCTCCGACTTCATCACATAACGGTTCACCATACGTGCATGCTACGGGAATCACAAACTTCAACACAAGTATTTCTCAAATTCACAACTACTCAACTAGCATGACTCTAATATCACCATCTCCATATCTCAAAACAATTATCAAGTATCAAACTTCTCATAGTATTCAATGCACTTGTATGAAAGTTTTTATTATTGCCATGTTGTTCTAAAGGACTCTCAAAATAATATAAGTGAAGCATGAGAGAACAATAGTTTCTATAAAACAAATCCACCACCGTGCTCTTAAAGATATAAGTGAAGTACTAGAGCAAAAACTATATAGCTCAAAAGATATAAGTGAAGCACATAGAGTATTCTAATAAATTTCAAATCATGTGAGTCTCTCTCAAAAGGTGTGTACAGAAAGGATGATTGTGGTAAACTAAAAATCAAAGACTCAAATCATACAAGACGCTCCAAGCAAACCACATATCATGTGGTGAATAAAAATATAGCTCCAAGTAAAGTTACCGATAGACAAAGACGAAAGAGGGGATGCCTTCCGGGGCATCCCCAAGCTTAGGCTTTTTGGTGTCCTTGAATTTTACCTTGGGGTGCCATGGGCATCCCCAAGCTTAGGCTCTTGCCACTCTTTGTTCCATAATACATCAAATCTTTACCCAAAACTTGAAAACTTCACAACACAAAACTCAAAATAGAAAATCTCGTGAGCTCCGTTAGCGAAAGAAAACAAAACACCACTTCAAGGTACTGTAATGAACTCATTATTTATTTATATTGGTGTTAAACCTACTGTATTCCAACTTCTCTATGGTTTATAAACTCTTTTACTAGCCATAGATTCATCAAAATAAGCAAACAACACAATAAGAACAGAATCTGTCAAAAACAGAACAGTCTGTAGTAATCTGTAGCTAATCCTAGTTCTGGAACCCCAGAAATTCTAAAATAAATTGCTGGACGTGAGGAATTTATCTATTAATCATATGCAAAAATAATTAACTAAATATCACCTTCCAAATAAAAATGGCAGCGATTCTTGTGAGCGCTAAAGTTTCTGTTTTTTACAGCAAGATCAAAAAGACTTTCCCCAAGTCTTCCCGACGGTTCTACTTGGCACAAACACTAATTAAACACAAAACACACAACCAAAACAGAGGATAGATAAATTATTTATTACTAAACATGAGCAAAAATCAAGGAATAAAAATAAAATTGGGTTGCCTCCCAACAAGCGCTATCGTTTAACGCCCCTAGCTAGGCATAAAAGCGAAGATAGATCTAGGTATTGCCATCTTTGGTAGGCAATCCATAAGTGGCTCTCATAATAGATTCATATGGTAATTTAATTTTATTTCTAGTAAAGTGTTCCATGCCTTTCCTTAATGGAAATTGGAATTTAATATTCCCTTCCTTCGTATCAATAATTGCACCAACGTTCTAAGGAAAGGTCTACCAAGAATAATAGGATATGAAGGATTGCAATCTATATCAAGAACAATGAAATCTATGGGCATATGGTTCCTATTTGCAACAATAAGAACATCATTAATTCTTCCCATAGGTTTCTTAATAGTAGAATCCGCAAGGTGCAAGTTTAAAGAACAATCATCAAAATCACGGAAACCTAGCAAATCACACAAAGTTTTTGGAATCGTGGAAACACTAGCACCCAAATCACACAAAGCATAGCACTCATGATCTTTAATTTTTATTTTTATTGTAGGTTCCCACTCATCATAAAGTTTTCTAGGGATAGAAACTTCCAACTCAAGTTTTTCTTCATAAGATTGCATCAAAGCATCAACAATATGTTTAGTAAAAGGTTTATTTTGACTATAAGCATGAGGAGAATTTAGCACAGATTGCAACAAGGAAATGCAATCTATCAAATATAAATTATCATAATTAAATTCCTTGAAATCCAAAATAGTGGGTTCATTACTATTTAAAGTTTTGACCTCTTCAATCATACTTTTAACAATTTTAGCATCAAGATCTAAAGACTCCGAATTTTTGGAACGCCTTCTAGGTAAATGTGGCTCATCTTCAATCTCATCATTATCAGGATTCATATTGCAAAACAAAGATTTAATAGGAGAAACATCAATAACTTTTAGATCTTCATCTTTATTATCATGAAAACTAGAAGAACACGCTTTTATAAAGCAATCTTTCTTAGCACGCATCCTAGCGGTTCTTTCTTTGCACTCATCAATGGAAATTCTCATGGATTTAAGAGACTCATTGATATCATGCTTAGGTGGAATAGATCTAAGTTTCAAAGAGTCAACATCAAGAGAAATTCTATTAACGGTCCTAGCCAACTCATTAATCTTAAGCAATTTTTCTTCAATCAAAGCATTGAAACTCTTTTGCGAAGTAATAAATTCTTTAATATTAGATTCAAAATCAGAGGGAAACTTATTATAATTTCCATAGGAATTGTTGTAGGAATTACCATAATTATTAGAGGAATTACTAGGAAACGACCTAGAATTAAAATTACCTCTATACGCGTTATTACCAAAATTGTTCCTACCAACAAAATTCACATCCATAGATTCATTATTATTCTCAATCAAGGTAGACAAAGGCATATCATTAGGATCAGTAGGAGCACTCTTATTAGCAAACAATTTCATAAGTTCATCCATCTTTCCACTCAAAACATTAATCTCTTCAATTGCATGCACTTTTTTATTAGTAGATCTTTCGGTGTGCCATTGAGAATAATTAACCATAATATTATCTAGGAGTTTAGTAGCTTCTCCTAAAGTGATTTCCATAAAAGTACCTCCCGCGGCCGAATCTAAAAGATTTCTAGAAGCAAAATTCAATCCGGCATAAAAGTTTTGTATAATCATCCAAAGATTCAAACCATGTGTAGGGCAATCACGTATCATTAATTTCATCCTCTCTCAAGATTGTGCAATATGTTCATGATCAAGTTGCTTAAAATTCATAATATCATTTCTAAGAGAGATGATCTTAGCGGGATGAAAATACTTAGAGATAAAAGCACCTTTTCACTTATTCCATGAATCAATACTATTTTTAGGCAAAGAAGAAAACCAAGCTTTAGCACGATCTCTAATAGAAAACGAAATAGCTTCAATTTAACAATATCATTATCCACATCTTTCTTATTTTGCATATCACACAAATCAACAAAGTTTTTTAGATGGGTAGCGGCATCTTCACTAGGAAGGCCGGAGAATTGATCTTTCATGACAAGATTCAACAAAGCAACATTAATTTCACAAGATTCAGCATCGGTAAGAGGAGCAATCGGAGTGCTAAGAAAATCATTGTTGTTGGTATTGGCAAAGTCACACAATTTAGTATTATCTTGAGCCATCGTGACAAGCAAGCAACCCAACACACAAGAAAACAAGAAACAGGCAAAAAGAGGCAAATAGGGAAAGAGAAGGGGGACGGAGAGAGAGGGCGAATAAAACGGCAAGGGTGAAGTGGGGGAGAGGAAAACGAGAGTCAAATAGCAAATAATGTAATGCGAGGGATAAGAGTTTGTGATGGGTGATGTCTACTACACAACCTTCTTCTTGTAGACGTTGTTGGGCCTCTAAGTGCAGAGGTTTGTAGGACAGTAGCAAATTTCCCTCAAGTGGATGACCTAAGGTTTATCAATCCGTAGGAGGCGTAGGATGAAGATGGTCTCTCTCAAGCAACCCTGCAACCAAATAACAAAGAGTCTCTTGTGTCCCCCAACACACCCAATACAATGGTAAATTGTATAGGTGCACTAGTTCGGCGAAGAGATGGTGAAACAAGTGGTATATGGATAGTAGATAATAGTTTTTGTAATCTGAAATTATAAAAACAGCAAGGTAGCAAGTGATAAAACTGAGCGTAAACGGTATTGCAATGTGTGGAAATAAGGCCTAGGGTTCATAGTTTCGCTAGTGTAAGTTCCCTCAACAATAATATCATAATTGGATCACATAACTATCCCTCAACATGCAACAAAGAGTCACTCCAAAGTCACTAATAGCGGAGAATGAACGAAGAGATTATGGTAGGGTACGAAACCACCTCAAAGTTATTCTTTCCAATCAATCATTGGGCTATTCCTATAAGTGTCACAAACAGCCCTAGAGTTCGTACTAGAATAACACCTTAAGATACAAATCAACCAAAACCCTAATGTCACCTAGATACTCCAATGTCACCTCAAGTATCCGTGGGCATGATTATACGATATGCATCACACAATCTCAATTCATCTATTCAACCAACACATAGAATCCTCAAAGAGTGCCCCAAAATTCTACCGGAGAATCACGACGAAAACGTGTGCCAACCCCTATGCATAGGTTCCCAATGTCACGAAACCCACAAGTTGGTCACCAAAACATACATCAAGTGGCACGTGGTATCCCAATGTCACCACAGATATCCACGGCAAGACATACATCAAGTGTTCTCAAGTCTTTAAAGACTCAATCCGATAAGATTACTTCAAAGGGGAAACTCGATTCATAACAAGAGAGAAGAGGGGGGAAGAAACATCATAGGATCCAAATATAATAGCAAAGCTCGCGATACAGCAAGATCGTATCATCTCAAGAACACGAGAGAGAGAGAGAGATCAAACACATAGCTACTGGTACATACCCTCAGCCCCGAGGGAGAACTACTCCCTCCTCATCATGGAGAGCACCGGGATGATGAAGATGGCCACCGGAGAAGGATTCCCCCTCCGGCAGGGTGCCGGAACGGGTCTAGATTGGTTTTTGGTGGCTACGGAGGCTTCTGGCGGCGGAACTCCCGATCTATCTTCTGTTCTGGAAGTTTTAGGGTATATGGAGTTATATAGGCAGAAGAAGCACGTCCGGGGAGCCACGGGGGCCCCATGAGGCATGGGGCGCGCCCACCCCTAGGGCGCGCCCCCACCCTCGTGGGCAGCTCCCATATCTTCTGACGTGGGGTCCAAGTCCATCAGGTGTGTTTCCTTCCAAAAATAACTTCTCCAGTTGATTTCGTTCCGTTTTGACTCCGTCTGATATTCCTTTTCTTCAAAACACTGAAATAGGCATAAAACAGCAAATTTGGGCTGGGCCTCCGGTTAATAGGTTAGTCCCAAAAATAATATAAAAGTGGAAAATAAAGCCCAATATTGCCCAAAACAGTAGATAATATAGCATGGAGCAATCAAAAATTATAGATACGTTGGAGACATATCAATGGGTACTTGGTATGTCTTGACTTGGTAATGGTGCCAGAAATGACTTGTTGTTGGGAGTCAAATCTTGACTTGACTTGGCACGAATCTCCCCGGCAACGGCGCCAGAAATCCTTCTTGCTACCTCTTGAGCACTGCGTTGGTTTTCCCTTGAAGAGGAAAGGGTGATGCAGCAAAGTAGCGTAAGTATTTCCCTCAGTTTTTGCGAACTAAGGTATCAATCCAGTAGGAGATCACGCTCAAGTCCCACACACCTACACAAACAAATAAGAACCTCGCAACCAACGCGATAAAGGGGTTGCCAAGTGATACGTCCATTTTGCATCATGCTTTTATATCGATATTTATTGCATTATGGGCTGTTATTACAAATTATGTCACAATACTTATGCATATTCTCTCTTATTTTACAAGGTTTACATAAAGAGGGAGAATGCCGGCAGCTGGGATTCTGGGCTGGAAAAGGAGCAAATATTAGAGACCTATGCTGCACAGCTCCAAAAGTCCTGAAACTTCACGGAAGTCATTTTCAGAATATATATATAAAATACTGAGCACAATAAGTTCCATAGGGGGGGGCACACCCTGGCCATGAGGGTGGGGGGCGCGCCCTACCCCCTGGGCGCGCCCCCTGCCTCGTGGGCCCCCTGGTGGCCCTCCGATGCCCATCTTCTGCTATATGGAGTCTTTTGATGAGAAAAAAAAATCATAAGAAAGCTTTCGGGACAAGACTCCACCGCCACGAGGCGGAACCTTGGCGGAACCAATCTAGGGCTCCGGCGGAGCTGTTCTGCCAGGGACACTTCCCTCCGGGAGGGGGAAATCATCGTCATCGTCATCACCAACGATCATCTCATCGGGAGGGGGTCAATCTCCATCAACATATTCACTAGCACCATCTCCTCTCAAACCCTAGTTCATCTCTTGTATCCAATTCTTGTCTTCAAGTCTGGGATTGGTACCTGTGGGTTGCTAGTAGTGTTGATTACTCCTTGTAGTTGATGCTAGTTGGTTTATTTGGTGGAAGATCATATGTTCAGATCCTATATGCATATTTATACCCCTCTGATTATGAACATGAATATGCTTTGTGAGTAGTTACGTTTGTTCCTGAGGACATGGGAGAAGTCTTGCTATTAGTAGTCATGTGAACGTCGACTACATGATACTTCACCATTATTTGGGCCTAGAGGAAGGCATTGGGAAGTAATAAGTAGATGATGGGTTGCTAGAGTGACAGAAGCTTAACCCTAGTTTATGTGTTGCTTCATAAGGGGCTGATTTGGATCCACATGTTTCATGCTATGGTTAGGTTTACCTTAATACTTTTGTTGTAGTTGCGGATGCTTGCAATAGAGGTTAATCATAAGTGGGATGCTTGTCCAAGTAAGGACAACACCCAAGCACTGGTCCACCCACATACCAAATTATCAAAGTACCGAACACGAATCATATGATCGCGATGAAACCTAGCTTCACGATAATTCCCATGTGTCCCCGGGAACGTTTTTCTCTATATAAGAATTTGTTCAGGCTTTTCCTTTGCTACAAAAAGGATTGGGCCACCTTGCTGCACTTTATTTACTTTTGTTACTTGGTGCTCGTTACAAATTATCTTATCAGAAAACTATCTGTTACCTATAATTTCAGTGCTTGCAGAGAATACCTGGCTAAAAACCGCTTATCATTTCCTTCTGCTCCTCGTTGGGTTCGACACTCTTACTTATCGAAAGGACTACGATAGATCCCCTATACTTGTGGGTCATCAAGGCTCTTTTCTGGCACCGTTGCCGGGGAGTGAAGCGCCTTTGGTAGGTGGAATTTGGTAAGGAAAAATTTATATAGTGTGCTGAAATTTACTATCACTTGTTACTATGGAAAGTAATCCTCTGAGGGGCTTGTTCGGGGTATCTTCACCCCGACCAGTACAGCAAAGAGTTGCTCCTCAACCTACTGAACCTACTGAAAATGAAAATGTCTGCTTTGAAATTCCTTCGGGTATGATAGCAAAACTACTAGCTAATCCTTTTGCAGGAGATGGAACATTACATCCTAATGAGCACCTAATATATGTGGATGAAGTTTGTGGATTATTTAAGCTTGCAGGTATGCCCGATGATGTTATCAAGAAGAAGGTCTTCCCTTTAGCTTTGGAGGGAGACGCATTGACATGGTATAGGCTATGTGATGATATGCGATCATGGAACTACAAACGATTGAAATTAGAATTTCATCAGAAGTTTTATCCTAGGCATCTTGTTCATCATGATCATAATTATATATATAATTTTTGGCCTCGCGAAGGATAAAGCATCACTCAAGCTTGGGGGAGGCTTAAGTCAATGTTATATTCATGCCCCAATTATGAGCTCTCAAGAGAAATGATTATTCAAAAAATGTATGCTCGGCTTTCTGATAACAACCGCACCATGCTCGATACTTCTTGTGATGGCTCTTTTATGATGAAGACTATTGAATTCAAATGGGATTTATTGGAAAGAATTAAACGCAACTCTGAAGATTGGGATCTCGACGAAGGTAAGGAGTCAGGTATGACACCTAAGTTTGATTGTGTTAAATATTTTATGGATACCGATGTTTTCCGTAAATTTAGCACTAAATATGGACTTGACTCTGAGATAGTAGCTTCTTTCTGTGAATCTTTTGCTACTCATGTTGATCTCCCTAAGGAGAAGTGGTTTAAATATCATCCTCCCATTGAAGTAAAAGTAGCTGCACCTATTAAAGTTGAAGAAAAAGACCGTCACTTATAATGATCCTATTATTCCTACTGCTTATGTTGAGAAACCACCTTTTCCTGTTAGGATAAAATATCATGCTAAAGCTTCAACTGTGGTTCATAAAAGCAATATTAGAACCTATACACCTCCTGAGCAAGTTAAGGTTGAAGCTAATATTGCTATTGTTAAGGATCTCTTGGCTGATAATATTGATGGGCATGTCATTTATTTCTGTGATGAAACTGCTAGAATTGCTAAGCCTTGTGCTAAAGATAAACATAGACCTGTGGTAGGCATGCCTGTTATTTCTGTTAAAATAGGAGATCATTGTTATCATGGTTTGTGTGATATGGGTGCTAGTGCTAGTGCAAAACCTATTGACTTATACAAAGAAATTATGTAGGATATTGCACCTGCTGAGTTAGAAGAAATTGATGTCACCATTAAACTTGCCAATAGAGATACTATTTCACCAATGGGAATTGTTAGAGATGTTGAAGTCTTGTGTGGGAGAACTAAATATCCTGCTGATTTTCTTGTTCTTGGTTCCCCACAAGATAGCTTTTGTCCCATTATATTTGGTAGACCCTTCTTAAACACTATTAATGCTAGGATAGACTGCAAAAAGGATGTTATTGCTATTGGTTTAGGTGATATGTCTCATGAGTTCAACTTTTCTAAATTTCGTAGACAGCACCGTGAAGAAGAATTGCCTAGTAAAGATGAAATTATTGGTCTTGCTTCTATTGCCGTACCTCCTAGTGATCCTTTAGAACAATATTTGCTAGACCATGAAAATGATATGTATATGAATGAAAGAAGGGAAAAAGATGAAGTGTTCTTTAAATAGGGACCTATTCTGAAACACAACTTGGCTGTTGAAATCTTAGGGGATCCTCCTCCACCCAAGGGTGATCCCGTGTTTGAGCTTAAACCATTGCCTGATACTCTTAAATATGCTTATCTTGATGAAAAGAAGATATATCTTGTTATTTTAGTGCTAACCTTTCAGAGAAGGAGGAAGAAAAATTATTGAAAACTCTGAAGAAGCACCGTGCTACTATTGGATATACTCTTGATGATCTTAAGGGCATTAGTCCCACTCTATGTCAACACAAAATAAATTTGGAAAAAGATGCCAAACCAGTTATTGATCACCAACGATGACTGAATCCTAAGATGAAAGAAGTGGTAAGAAAATAAATACTAAAGCTCCTTGAGGCAGGTATAATTTATCCCATTGCTGAAAGTCAATGGGTAAGTCATGTCCATTGTGTTCCTAAGAAGGGAGGTATTACTGTCGTTCCTAATGATAAAGATGAATTGATTCCACAAAGAATTATTACATGTTATAGGATGGTAATTGATTTCCGCAAATTAAATAAAGCTACTAAAAAGATCATTACCCTTTGCCTTTTATTGATCAAATGCTAGAAATATTATCCAAACATACACATTTTTTGCTTTCTAGATGGTTACTCTGGCTTCTCTCAAATACCTGTGTCATCTGATGATCAAGCAAATACCACTTTTACTTGCCCTTTCGGTACTTTTGCTTATAGACGTATGCCTTTTGGTTTATGTAATGCACCTGCTACCTTTCAAATATGCACGATGGCTATATTCTCTGACTTTTGTGAAAAAATTTGTGAGGTTTTCATGGATGATTTCTCCGTTTATGGATCCTCTTTTGATGATTGCTTAAGCAACCTTGATCGAGTTTTGCAGAGATGCGAAGAAACTAACCTTGTCTTGAATTGGGAGAAATGCCACTTTATGGTTAATGAAGGTATTGTCTTGGGGCACAAAATTTCTAAAAGAGGCATTGAAGTTGATAAAGCTAAATTTGATGCTATTGAAAAGATGCCGTGTCCCAAGGACATCAAAGGTATAAGAAGTTTCCTTGGTCATGCCGGTTTTTATAGGAGGTTCATTAAGGACTTCTCAAAAATTTCTCGGCCTCGGACTAATTTATTACAAAAAGATATACCGTTCGTCTTCGATGATGATTGTGTAGAAGCATTTGAAATACTTAAGAAAGCATTAATCTCTGCACCTATTGTTCAACCACCTGATTGGAATTTACCTTTTGAAATTATGTGTGATGCTAGTGATTATGCTGTAGGTGTTGTTCTAGGGCAAAGAGTTGATAAGAAATTAAATGTTATTCAATATGCTAGTAAAACTCTAGACAATGCTCAGAGAAATTATGCCACTACTGAAAAAGAATTTTTAGCAGTTGTATTTGCTTGTGATAAGTTTAGACCTTATATTATTGATTCTAAAGTAACTATTCACACGGATCATGCTGCTATTAAATATCTTATGGAAAAGAAAGATGCTAAACCTA
The DNA here is from genome assembly GCF_003073215.2 of Triticum urartu. Lineage (NCBI taxonomy): Eukaryota > Viridiplantae > Streptophyta > Magnoliopsida > Poales > Poaceae > Triticum > Triticum urartu. The sequence continues at coordinate 560,101,419 of NC_053025.1, read as the reverse complement.
GACTTATTAGATGGGTTCTCCTACTACAAGAATTTGATTTGCATATTATTGATAGAAAGGGAGCTGAGAACCCCGTTGCAGACAACTTGTCTAGGTTAGAGAATGTTCTTGATGACCCACTACCTATTGATGATAGCTTTCCAGATGAACAATTAAATGTCATAAATGTTTCTCGTACTGCTCCATGGTATGCTGATTATGCTAATTACATTGTTGCTAAATTCATACCACCTTGTTTCACATACCAGCAAAAGAAAAGGTTTTTCTATGATTTGAGACATTACTTTTGGGATGACCCACATCTTTATAAAGAAGGAGTAGATGGTGTTATTAGGCGTTGTGTACCTGAGCATGAATATGAACAGATCCTACACAAGTGTCACTCCGAAGCATATGGAGGACACCACGCTGGAGATAGAACTGCACATAAGGTATTGCAATCCGGTTTTTATTGGCCTACTCTCTTCAAGGATGCCCGTAAGTTTGTCTTATCTTGTGATGAATGTTAAAGAATTGGTAATATTAGTAGACGTCAAGAAATGCCTATGAATTATTCATTTGTTATTGAACCATTTGATGTTTGGGGCTTTGATTATATGGGGTTGTTTCCTTCCTCTAATGGATATACACATATTTTAGTTTCTGTTGATTACGTTACTAAGTGGGTAGAAGATATTCCAACTAGTAGTGCTGATCATAACACCTCCATTAAGATGCTTAAAGAAGTTATTTTTCTGAGGTTTGGAGTCCCTAGATATTTAATGACTGATGGTGGTTCACATTTTATTCATGGTGCTTTCCGTAAAATGCTTGCTAAGTATGATGTTAATCATAGAATTGCATCTCCTTATCACCCACAGTCTAGTGGTCAAGTAGAATTGAGTAATAGAGAACTCAAATTAATTTTGCAAAAGACTGTTAATAGATCTAGAAAGAATTGGTCCAAGAAACTTGATAATGCATTATGGGCCTATAGAACTGCATATAAAAATCCTATGGGTATGTCTCCGTATAAAATGGTTTATGGAAAAGCATGTCACTTACCTCTCTAACTAGAACATAAGGCTTATTGGGCTATTAAAGAGCTCAATTATGATTTCAAACTTGCTAGTGAGAAAAGGTTATTTGACAATAGCTCACTTGATGAATGGAGAACCCAAGCCTATGAGAATGCCAAATTGTTTAAAGAAAAGGTTAAAAGATGGCATGACAAAAGGATACAAAAGCGTGAGTTTAATGTAGGTGATTATGTATTGCTATACAACTCTTGTTTAAGATTTTTTTTGCAGGAAAGCTTCTCTCTAAATGGGAAGGTCCTTACGTCATTGAGGAGGTCTATCGTTCAAGTGCCATAAAAATCAACAACTTCGAAGGCACAAATCCGAAGGTGGTGAACGGTCAAAGAATCAAACATTATATCTCAGGCAATCGTATAAATGTTGAAACCAATGTTATTGAAACCGTAACCCCGGAGGAATACATAAGGGACACTTTTCGGAAAGTTTCAGACTCCAAAAAGGAATAGGTATGTGGTATGGTAAGTAAACCGACTCCAAAACAGTTCTAATGGCAATTTTTCTCCGTTTTGGAATATTTAGAAAAATAGAAAAATAAGAAGTAGTGCGGGAAGGACACGAGGGCTCCATGAGGGTGGAGGGCGCGCCCTACCCTCCTGGGCGCGCCCCCTGCCTCGTGGGCACCTCGTGTGCTCTTTGGACTCTGTTTTCTTGCACGTTACGTATTTTGGTCGGTAAAAATTCACTATATCCTCCCGAAGGTTTTGACCACCGTATCACGCAAATATCCTATGTTCTTATTTCGAGTTTTTTTCTGACAGATCTAGATCATCATGACGTCTCCAAGTGCCCCCAAGGACAAGTTCTTCGATAAGGCCATCAACCTCTACCTCGCGGAAGTGCTGCAACACCCTCAAACCATTGAGATGCATGAGGGGGTGTTGCACATCCGTGATGTTGAGGGACCAAGGAGGACCGGAAGCGTGGAGACAAGGCTCGAGGCAATGGAGCAACAAGTTTTCAGGTGCCAGGAGATGTTGGAGTGTGGACCTGACTCCAATCACATTATGATCACAGAGTTATTAACCAACAACCACGAGCTGGATGCCAAGGACATTGGGGAGGCCATCTTAAAGCTTCACGAGAAAATCGAGCACCTCCAAGCCTAGATTTATGACCTGCAAAATCAAAACTATGAGTATGAATATAGATTCAAGAGGATGATTTTGGCTGCAGATTTGAGGATTCAGGAGACTCGGTCATCCTTCTATGATGGTGAGCCTATGCCTTGGAAGAGGGACGATGGATACGTCCATTTCGCATCATGATTTTATATAGATATTTATTGCATTATGGACTGTTATTTCACTTTATGTCACAATACTTATGGCTATTTTCTCTTATTTTACAAGGTTTACATAAAGAGGGAGAATGCCGGCAGCTGGAATTCTGGTCTGGAAAAGGAGCAAATATTAGAGACCTATTCTGTGCAACTCCAAAAGTCCTGAAACTCCACGGAACGTCTTAAAAGAAATAAAGAAAAATCCACGCCAAAGATGAAGGCCAGGGGGCCCACACCCTTCTCACGAGGGTGGGGGCGCACCCCCCTAGGGCGCGCGCCCCTACCTCGTGCCCCCCCTGGTGGCTCTCCGATGCCCATCTTCTCCTATATGAGGTCTTTTGATGAGAAAAAAATAGGAAGGACCTTTTCGGGACGGGACTCTGCCGCCACGAGGCGGAACCTTGGCGGATCCAATCTAGAGCTCCGGTAGAGCTGTCCTGCCGGGGAAACTTCCCTCCCGGAGGGGCAAATCATCACCATCGTCATCACCAATGCTCCTCTCATCGGGAGAGGGCAATCTCCATCAACATCTTCACCAGCACCATCTCATCTCCAAATCCTAGTTCATCTCTTGTATCCAATTCTTGTCTCAAAGTCCGGGATTGGTGCTAGTAGGTTGCTAGTAGTGTTGATTACTCCTTGTAGTTGATGCTAGTTGGTTTATTTGGTGGAAGATCATATGTTCAGATCCTATATGCATATTATTACCCCTCTGATTATGAACATGAATATGCTTTGTGAGTAATTACGTTCGTTCCTGAGGACAAGGGAGAAGTCTCGCTATGAGTAGTCATGTGAATTTGGTATTCATTTGATATTTTGATAAGATGTATGTTGTCTAGCCTCTAGTGGTGTTATGTGAACGTCGACTGCATAACACTTCACCATTATTTGGGCCTAGAGGAAGGCATTGGGAAGTAATAAGTAGATGATGGGTTGCTAGAGTGACAGAAGCTTAAACCCTAGTTTATGTGTTGCTTCGTAAGGGGTTGATTTGGATCCATATGTTTCATGCTATGGTTAGGTTTACCTTAATACTTTTGTTGTAGTTGTGGATGCTAGAAATAAAGGTTAATCATAAGTGGGATGCTTGTTCAAGTAAGAACAGCACCAAAGCACCGGTCCACCCACATATCAAATTATCAAAGTACCGAACGCGAATCATATGAACGTAATGAAAACTAGCTTGACGATATTCCCATGTGTCCTCGGGAGCGCTTTTCCTATTATAAGAGTTTGTTCCGGCTTGTCCTTTGCTACAAAAGGATTGGGCCACCTTGCTGCACTTTATTTACTTTTGTTACTTGTTGCTCGTTACAATTTATCCTATTACAAAACTATCTGTTACCACTTATTTCAGTACTTGCAGAGAATACCTTGCTGAAAACCGCTTATCATTTCTTTCTGCTCCTCGTTGGGTTCGACACTCTTACTTATCCAAAGGACCACAATAGATCCCCTATACTTGTGGGTCATCAAGACTTTTTTCTGGCCCGTTGCCGGGGAGTGTTGCGCCTTTGGTAGGTGGAATTTGGTAAGGAAAAATTTATATAGTGTGCTGAAATTTACTGTCACTTGTTACTATGGAAAGTAATTCTCTGAGGGGCTTGTTCGGGGTATCTTCACCCCGTCCAGTAGAGCAAAGAGTTGCTCCTCAACCTACTGAACCTATTGAAAATGAAATTCCTTATGAGTATCCTTCGGGTATGATGGAACAAAGCATCCTGATGAGCACTTAATATATGTGGATGAAGTTTGTGGATTATTTAAGCTTGCAGGTATACCCGATGATGTTGCTAAGAAGAAGGTCTTCCCTTTATCTTTGAAGGGAGACGCATTGATATGGTATAGGCTATGTGATGATATGAGATCATGGGACTATAAAAGATTCAAGCTGGAATTTCATCAAAAATATTACCCTATGCATCTTGTTCATCGTGATCGCAATTATATATATAATTTATGGCCTCGCGAAGGAGAAAGCATCGCTCAAGCTTGGGGGAGGCTTAAATCAATGTTATATTCATGCCCCAATCATGAGCTCTCGAGAGAAATAATTATGCAAAGTTTTTATGCTGAGCTTTCTGAAAACAATCGCACCATGCTCGATACTTCTTGTGCTGGCTCTTTTATGATGAAGACTATTGAATTCAGATGGAATTTATTGGATAGAATTAAACGCAACTCTGAAGATTGGGACCTCGACGAAGGTAAGGAGTCAGGTATGACACCTAAGTTTGATTGTGTTAAATCTTTTATGGATATCGATATTTTCTGTAAGTTTAGCACTAAATATGGACTTGACTCTGAGATAGTAGCTTCTTTCTGTGAATCTTTTGCTACTTATGTTGATCTCCCTAAGGAGAAGTGGTTTAAATACCATCCTCCCATAGAAGTAAAAGTAGCTGCACCTATTAAAGTTGAAGAAAAGACTATCACTTATAATGATCCCATTGTTCCTACTTCTTATATTGAGAAACCACCTTTCCCTGTTAGAATAAAGGATCATGCTAAAGCTTCAACTGTTGTTCATAAAAGCAAGATTAGAACTTATACACCTCCTGAGCAATTTAAATTAGAACCTAATACTGCTATTGTTAAAGATCTCTTGTCTGATAATATTGATGGCATGTTATTCAGTTCAAAGGTGAAACTGCTAGAATTGCTAAACCTTGTGATAAGGATAAACATAGACCTGTGGTAGGCGTGCCTGTTATTTCTGTTAAAATAGGAGATCATTGTTATCATGGCTTATGTGATATGGGTGCTAGTGCTAGTGTTATACCTCATGACTTATACAAAGAAATTAAGAATGAAATTGCACCTGTTGAGTTAGAAGATATTGATGTTACTATTAAACTTGCTAATAGAGATACAATTGCACCAATTGGAATTGTTAGAGATGTTGAAGTCTTGTGTGGGAAAACCAGATATCCTGCTGATTTTCTTGTTCTTACTTCTCTGCAAGATAGCTTTTGTCCAATTATATTTGGTAGACCCTTCTTAAATACTGTCAATGCTACCATAGACTCCACTAAGAATATTGTTACTGTTGGTTTGGATGATATGGTTCATGAGTTTAATTTCTCTAAATTTAGTAAACAACATCGTGAGGAAGAATTACCTAGTAAAGATGAAATTATTGGTCTTGCTTCTATTGCCGTACCTCCTAGTGATCCTTTAGAACATTATTTGCTAGACCATGAAAATGATATGTTCATGAATGTAAGAAGGGAAATAGATGAAGTATTCTTTAAACAGGAACCTATTCTGCATCACAACTTGCCTGTTGAAATTTTAGGGGATCCTCCTCCACCTAAGGGTGATCCCGTGTTTGAGCTCAAACCTTTGCCTGATAATCTTAAATATGCTTATCTTGATGAAAAGAAGATATATCATGTTATTATTAGTGCTAACCTTTCAGAGCATGAAGAAGAAAGATTATTGAAAACTCTGAGGAAGCATCGTGCTGCTATTGGATATACTCTTGATGATCTTAAGGGCATTAGTCCCACTCTATGTCAACATAAAATAAATTTGGAAGCAGATGCCAAACCAGTTCGTGATCCTCAACGACGTCTGAATCCTAAAATGAAAGAAGTGGTAAGAAAAGAAATACTAAAGCTTCTGGAGGCAGGTATAATCTATCCCGTTGCTGATAGTGAGTGGGTAAGTCGTATCCATTGTGTCCCTAAGAAGGGAGGTATTACTGTTGTTCCTAATGATAAAGATGAATTGATTCCACAAAGAATTATCACAGGTTATAGGATGGTAATTGATTTCCGCAAATTAAATAAAGCTACTAAGAAAGATCATTACCCCTTACCTTTTATTGATCAAATGCTAGAAAGATTATGCAAACATACACACTATTGCTTTCTAGATGGTTATTCTGGTTTCTCTCAAATACCTGTGTCGGCTAGAGATCAATCAAAGACTACTTTTACATGCCCTTTTGGTACTTTTGCTTATAGACGTATGCCTTTTGGTTTATGTAATGCACCTGCTACCTTTCAAAGATGCATGATGGCTATATTCTCTAACTTTTGTGAAAAGATTTGTGAGGTTTTCATGGACGACTTTTCCATCTATGGTTCCTCTTTTGATGATTGCTTGAGCAATCTTGATCGAGTTTTGCAGAGATGTGAAGAAACTAATCTTGTCTTGAATTGGGAAAAGTGCCACTTTATGGTTAATGAAGGTATTGTTTTGGGGCACAAAGTTTCTGAAAGAGGTATTGAAGTTGATAAAGCCAAGGTTGATGCTATTGAAAAGATGCCATGTCCCAAGGACATCAAAGGTATAAGAAGTTTCCTTGGTCACACTGGATTTTATAGGAGATTCATTAAGGACTTCTCAAAAATTTCTCGGCCTCTGACTAATTTATTGCAAAAAGATATACCATTTGTCTTTGATGATGATTGTGTAGAAGCATTTGAAAACTTAAGAAAGCATTAGTCTCTGCACCTATTGTTCAGCCACCTGATTGGAACCTACCCTTTGAAATTATGTGTGATGCTAGTGATTATGCTGTAGGTGATGTTCTAGGGCAAAGAGTTGATAAGAAATTAAATGTTATTCATTATGCTAGTAAGACTCTAGACAATGCTCAAAGAAATTATGCTACTACTGAAAAAGAACTCTTAGCAGTTGTATTTGCTTGTGATAAATTCAGATCTTATATTGTTGATTCTAAAGTAACTATTCAAACAGATCATGCTGCTATTAAATATCTTATGGAAAAGAAAGATGCTAAACCTAGACTTATTAGATGGGTTCTCTTGCTACAAGAATTTGATTTGCATATTGTTGATAGAAAGGGAGCTGAGAACCCCATTGCAGACAACCTGTCTAGGTTAGAAAATATTCTTGATGATCCACTACCTATTAATGATAACTTTCCTGATGAACAATTAAATGTTATAAGTACTTCTCATAGTACTCCATGGTATGCTGATTATGCTAATTATATTGTTGCTAAATTTATACCACCTAGCTTCACATACCAACAAAAGAAAAAGTTCTTCTATGATTTAAGACATTACTTTTGGGATGACCCACATCTTTATAAATAAGGGGTAGATGGTGTTATTAGACATTGTGTACCTGAGCATGAACAGGAACAGATCCTACGCAAGTGTCATTCCGAGTCTTATGGAGGACACCACGCTGGAGATAGAACTGCACATAAGGTATTGTAATCTGGTTTTTATTGGCCTACTCTCTTCAAGGATGCCCATAAGTTTGTCTTGTCTTGTGATGAATGTCAAAGAATTGGTAATATTAGTAGACGTCAAGAAATGCCTATGAATTATTCACTTGTTATTGAACCGTTTGATGTTTGGGGCTTTGATTATATGGGACCTTTTCCTGCCTCTAATGGATACACACATATTCTAGTTGTTGTTGATTACGTTACTAAGTGGGTAGAAGCTATTCCAACTAGTAGTGCTGATCATAACACTTCTATTAAAATGCTTAAAGAAGTTATTTTCCCGAGGTTTGGAGTCCCTAGATATTTAATGACTGATGGTGGTTCACACTTTATTCATGGTGCTTTCCGTAAAATGCTTGCTAAATATGATGTTAATCATAGAATTGCATCTCCCTATCACCCACAGTCTAGTGGTCAAGTAGAGTTGAGCAATAGAGAGCTCAAATTAATTTTGCAAAAGACTGTTAATAGGTCTAGAAAGAATTGGTCTAAGAAACTTGATGATGCATTATGGGCTTATAGAACTGCATATAAAAATCCTATTGGTATGTCTCCGTATAAAATGGTTTATGGAAAAGCATGTCACTTACCTCTCGAACTAGAACATAAGGCATATTGGACTATTAAAGGGCTTAACTATGATTTTGAACTTGCCGGTGAAAAGAGGTTATTTGATATTAGCTCACTTGATGAATGGAGAACCCAAGCTTATGAAAATGCCAAGTTGTTTAAAGAAAAAGTTAAAAGATGGCACTACAAAAGGATACAAAAGCGTGAGTTTAATGTAGGTGATTATGTATTGCTATACAACTCTCGTTTAAGATTTTTTGCAGGAAAACTTCTCTCTAAATGGGAAGGCCCCTATGTTATTGAAGAGGTCTATCGTTCCGGTGCCATAAAAATCAACAACTTCGAGGGCACAAATCCGATGGTGGTAAACGGTAAAAGAATTAAACATTATATCTTAGGTAATCCCATAAATGTTGAAACCAATATTATTGAAACCGTAACCCCGGAGGAATACATAAGGGACACTTTCTGGAACGTTTCAGACTCTGAAAAGGAATAGGTATGTGGTTCGGTAAGTAAACCGACTCCAAAACAATTTTGAAGGCAATATTTCTCCGTTTTGGAATATTTAGAAAAATATAAAAATAAGTAGCAGTCCAGGAAGGACACGAGGGCCCCACGAGGGTGGTGGGCGCGCCCTACCCCCTGGGCACGCCCCCTACCTTGTGAGCACCTCGTGTGCCTTCCGGACTCCGTTTTCTTGCACGTTACGTATTTTGGTCGGTAAAAATTCATTACATATTGTCCCGAAGGTTTTGACTCCCGTATCACACAAATTTCCTCTGTTTTTGTTTTCGAGTTGTTGCTGCTGCAGATTAGAGCAAGATGTCTTCTCAAGAGTCAATCGGGGAGAGCCGGGTATCTAAGCCGGCACCGGAACCAAGGGCAAACAGCGACGCTGACCACTTTGGGCCAGCAACGGAGGAGGAGATGGAGGCTGACTTGATGAGAGTAGATGCTATGGAGGATCAAGAAGTCACCTCTCGCCTCCGAGCTGGGTTCACGATGGGGGAACTACAGAGCTCAGCTATTCCAAACTCGGTTATCCCTTCTAATGTTAGATTTCTTACTTATGAAAATATGAAGAGGAGTGTCACTTGTTCTCCCGCAGCTATGCAACACCCTTGGGTGCAAGGAGCTTTGGCTTTCACAGGAAAGCTTTGTAAGGAAATCATGGACCTCAAGCAGCAAGTCAATAAGCTCGAGGAGGAGAACCGTATCCTGAGAGGAATAATTGCCAAGAATATTACACCAACCACAAAGAAGGAGACATGATCACATGGGTATGGGCACTCCCCTTGGCAACTGCCAAGCTTGGGGGAGGTGCCCCGGTATCATATCACAATCACAACTCCTATCTTTACCGTTTTTCTTAGTTCGATCCTATTAGTAGTATCTTGATCTAGTAGAATAAAGTTTATGGCATGATCTAGTTTTGAGTTTTGCTTTATGATCTCTCTATGTAATCGAGTCCGTGAGCTATATATAATAAAGATTAGTGTTGAGTCAAGGGCTTGATTATTTTGCCATGATCTTGGGTGAATAAAAGAAAAGAGAAAAAGAATAAAAAGAAACAAAAAGTTCGTATTGATCTTATTGAGAGTAATGACTTCACATAGAAAGAGTATGATAATTAAAAGTTGTTGGGAGTTGGCAGACATAGTTTGGTCATTGTTGCAATTAATGGGAAGTAATAAGGAAAGAGAGGTTTTCACATATAGATATATTATCATTGACATCTTTTATGATTGGGAGCACTCATTAAAATATGACATGCTAAAGAGTTGATGTTGGACAAGGAAGACGACGTAATGAGTCATGTCTTTCTTATATCTGAGATAAAGTATGTTGTCATGGATCCTCTAACTTGTTGAGCTTGCCTTTCCCCCTCATGATAGCCAAATTATCAACACCAAGTAGAAATACTACTTGTGCTTCCAAATACCCTTAAACCAGTTTTGCCATGAGAGTCCACCATATCTACCTATGGATTGAGTAAGATCCTTCAAGTAAGTTGTCATCGGTGCAAAGAAATAAAAATTGCTCTAAATATGTATGATTGATTGGTGTGGGAGAAATAAGCTTTATACGATCTTGTGATGTGAAAGTAATAAAAGCGACGGACTGCATAATAAAGGTTCATATCACAAGGGGCAATATAAAGTGACGTTCTTTCGCATTGAGATTTTATATATCCAACCATAAAAGCGCATGGCAACCTCTGCTTCCCTCTGCGAAGGGCCTATCCTTTATTATTATCTTCTACCTTATGCAAGAGTCATGGTGATCGTCACCTTTTCTTTTTCATTTTATCCTTTGGCAAGCTCAGCATGTTGGAAAGAACATGATATATATATCTAATTGGATGTAGGGGAGCATGAACCATTATTGTTGACATTACCCTTGAGGTAAAAGGTTGTGGGGCAAAACTATAAGCCCCTATCTTTCTCTGTGTCCGATTAAAACTCCGTAACCACAAGTATCGCGTGAGTGTTAGCAATTATGGAGGACTAAATAATAGTTGAGTATGTGGACTTGCTTTTTAGCTCTGACATAGAATCTTTCCGATGTTATGATAAATTGCAATTGCTTCAATGACTGAGATTATAGTTTGTCGGAGCCCAATAAGGTTTATGATTTATACTTTTGCATTGTGAATAGATCATCACTTGAACATAAGTAATCATATGATAAAATCTATATATGTTGCTGTTACGAGAATAATCATGATGCCTTCATGTCCGTATTTTACTTTTATCGACGCCTCTACCTCTAAACATGAGGACATATTTATTGTTATCGGCTTTTCTCTTGAGGACAAGCGAGGTCTAAGCTTGGGGGAGTTGATACGTCCATTGCATCATGATTTTATATCGATATTTATCGCATTATGGACTGTTATTTCACTTTATGTCACAATACTTATGGATATTTTCTCTTATTTTACAAGGTTTACATAAAGAGGGAGAATGCCAGCAGCTGGAATTCTGGTCTGGAAAAGGAGCAAATATTAGAGACCTATTCTGCGCAACTCCAAAAATCCTGAAACTCCACGGAACGTCTTAAAAGAAATAAAGAAAAATCCACGCCAAAGATGAATGCCAGGGGGCCCACACCCTTCTCACGAGGGTGGGGGCGCCCCCCCTAGGGCGCACCCCCCTACCTCGTGGGCCCCCTGGTGGCTCTCCGATGCCCATCTTCTCCTATATGAGGTCTTTCGATGAGAAAAAAATAGGAAGGAACTTTTCGGGACGAGACTCCGCCGCCACGAGGCGGAACCTTGGCGGATCCAATCTAGAGCTCCGGCAGAGCTGTTCTGCCAGGGAAACTTCCCTCACGGAGGGGGAAATCATCACCATCGTCATCACCAATGCTCCTCATATCGGGAGAGGGCAATCTCCATCAACATCTTCACCAGCACCATGTCATCTCCAAACCCTAGTTCATCTCTTGTATCCAATTCTTGTCTTAAAGTCCGGGATTGGTGCTAGTAGGTTGCTAGTAGTGTTGATTACTCCTTGTAGTTGATGCTAGTTTGTTTATTTGGTGGAAGATCATATGTTCAGATCCTATATGCATATTATTACCCCTCTGATTATGAACATGAATATGCTTTGTGAGTAATTACGTTCGTTCCTGAGGAAAAGGGAGAAGTCTTGCTATGAGTAGTCATGTGAATTTGGTATTCGTTTGATATTTTGATAAGATGTATGTTGTCTAGCCTCTAGTGGTGTTATGTGAACACCGACTACATAACACTTCACCATTATTTGGGCCTAGAGGAAGGCATTGGGAAGTAATAAGTAGATGATGGGTTGCTAGAGTGACAGAAGCTTAAACCCTAGTTTATGGGTTGCTTCGTAAGGGGCTGATTTGGATCCATATGTTTCATGCTATGGTTAGGTTTACCTTAATACTTTTGTTGTAGTTGCGGATGCTTGCAATAAAGGTTAATCATAAGTGGGATGCTTGTTCAAGTAAGAACATCACCCAAGCACCGGTCCACCCACATATCAAATTATCAAAGTATCGAACGCGAATCATATGAACGTGATGAAAACTAGCTTGACGATATTCCCATGTGTCCTCGGGAGCGCTTTTCCTATTATAAGAGTTTGTTCCGGCTTGTCCTTTGCTACAAAAGGATTGGGCCACCTTGCTGCACTTTATTTACTTTTGTTACTTGTTGCTCGTCACAATTTATCCTATTACAAAACTATCTATTACCACTTATTTCAGTACTTGCAGAGAATACCTTGCTGAAAACCGCTTATCATTTCCTTATGCTCCTCGTTGGGTTCGACACTCTTACTTATCGAAAGGACTATGATAGATCCCCTATACTTGTGGGTCATCAACGACAAGCCTACATCATCAACAACTCCACCTTCTTCACCAACAAAGAAGAACTGAGTATCTGGTATGGGCACTCCCCTTGGCAACTGCCAAGCTTGGGGGAGTGCCCCGGTATCATATCACCATCACTTCTATCTTTACCATTTTTCTTAGTTCGATCCTTTTGGTAATATCTTGATCTAGTAGCATAATGTTTTAGTATGATCTAGTTGTGAGTTTTGCTTTATGATCCTTCTATGTAATCGAGTCCGTGAATGCTACCTCTTGAGCACTACGTTGGTTTTCCCTTGAAGAGGAATGGGTGATGCAGTAGAGCAGCGTAAGTATTTCCCTCAGTTTTTTAGAACCAAGGTATCAATCCAGTAGGAGGCCACGCACGAGTCCCTCGCACCTACACGAACAAATAAACTCCTCGCAACCAACGCGATAAAGGGGTTGTCAATCCCTTCACGGTCGCCTACGAGAGTGAGATCTGATAGGAAAATATGATAAGATAATATTTTTGGTATTTTTATGATAAAGAGAAATAAATATGCAAGTAAAATAAATGGCAAAGGAAATAACTAAGTATTGGAAGATTAATATGATGGAAAATAGACCCGGGGGCCATAGGTTTCACTAGAGGCTTCTCTCGAGAGCATAAGTATTATGGTGGGTGAACAAATTACTGTTGAGCAATTGACAAAATTGAGCATAGTTATGAGAATATCTAGGTATGATCATGTATATAGGCATCACGTTGAAAACAAGTAGACCGACTCCTGCCTGCATCTACTACTATTACTCCACACATCGACCGCTATCCAGCATGCATCTAGAGTATTAAGTTCAAGAGAACAGAGTAGCGCTTTAAGCAAGATGACATGATGTAAATGGATAAACTCATGCAATATGATATAAACCCCATCTTGTTATCCTCGATGGCAACAATACAATACATGCCTTGCTGCCCCTACTGTCACTGGAAAAGGACACCACCAGATTGAACCCAAAGCTAAGCACTTCTCCCATTGCAAGAAAGATCAATCTAGGAGGCCAAACCAAACTGATAATTCGAAGAGACTTGCAAAGATAACCAATCATACATAAAAGAATTCAGAGAAGATTCAAATATTTTTCATAGATAAACTTGATCATAAACCCACAATTCATCGATCTCAACAAACACACCGCAAAACAAGATTACATCGAATAGATCTCCACAAGAGAGGAGGAGAACTTTGTATTGAGATCCAAAAAGAGAGAAGAATCCATCTAGCTAATAACTATGGACCCGTAGGTCTGAAGTAAACTACTCACACTTCATCGAAGAGGCTATGGTGTTGATGTAGAAGCCCTCCGTGATCGATACCCCCTCCGGCGGAGCTCCGGAAAAGGCCCCAAGATGGGATCTCGTGGATACAGAAAGTTACGGCGGTGGAATTAGGGTTTTGGCTCCGTATATGGTAGTTTGGGGGTACGTAGGTATATATAGGAGGAAGGAGTATGTCGGTGGAGCAACATGGGCCCCACGAGGGTGGAGGACGTGCCTGGGGGGGTAGGCGCGCCCCCTACCTCGTGCCTTCCTCGTTGATTGCTTGACGTAGGGTCCAAGTCCTCTGGATCATGTTCGTTCCAAAAATCACGTTCCCAGAGGTTTCATTCCGTTTGGACTTCGTTTGATATTCTTTTTCTGTGAAACCCTAAAATAGGCAAAAAAACAGCAATTCTGGGCTGGGCCTTCGGTTAATAGGTTAGTCCCAAAAATAATATAAAAGTGTATAATAAAGCCCAATAATGTCCAAAACAGGATATAATATAGCATGGAACAATAAAAAATTATAGATACATTGGAGACGTATCAAGCATCCCCAAGCTTAATTCCTGCTCGTCCTCGAGTAGGTAAATGATAAAAACAGAATTTTTGATGTGGAATGCTACTTGGCATAATTTCAATGTAATTCTCTTAATTGTGGTATGAATATTCAGATCTGAAAGATTCAAGACAAAAGTTTAATATTGACATAGAAATAATAATACTTCAAGCATACTAACTAAGCAATTATGTCTCTTCAAAATAACATGGCTGAAGAAAGTTATCCCTAAAAAATCATATAGTCTAGCTATGCTCCATCTTCACCACACAAAGTATTCAAATCATGCACAACCCCGATGACAAGCCAAGCAATTGTTTCATACTTTTGGTGTTCTCAAACTTTTTCAATCTTCACGTACATGAGCGTGAGCCATGGACATAGCACTATAGGTGGAATAGAATGGTGGTTGTGGAGAAGACAAAAAGGGAGAAGATAGTCTCACATCAACTAGGCGTATCAACGGGATATGGAGTTTCCCATCAATAGATATCAATGTGAGTGAGTAGGGATTGCCATGCAACGGTTGCACTAGAGCTATAAGTATATGAAAGCTCAACAAAAAGAAACTAAGTGGGTGTGCATCCAACTTGCTTGCTCACGAAGACCTAGGGCATTTTGAGGAAGCCCATCATTGGAATATACAAGCCAAGTTCTATAATGAAAAATTCCCACTAGTATATGAAAGTGATAACAGAGGAGACTCTCTATCATGAAGATCATGGTGCTACTTTGAAGCACAAGTGTCGTAAAAGGATAGTAGCATTGTCCCTTCTCTCTTTTTCTCTCATTTTTTTAATTTGGGCCTTTTCTCTTTTTTTATGGCCTCTTTTTTATTTAGTCTGGAGTCTCATCCCGACTTGTGGGGGAATCATAGTCTCCATCATCCTTTCCTCACTTGGGACAAAGCTCTAAAAATGATGATCATCACACTTTTTTATTTACTTACAACTCAACAATTACAACTCAATACTTAGAACAAAATATGACTCTATGTGAATGCCTCCGGCGGTGTACCGGGATATGCAATGAATCAAGAGTGACATGTATGAAAGAATTATGAACGGTGGCTTTGCCACAAATACAATGTCAACTACATGATCATGCGAAGCAATATGACAATGATGGAGCGTGTCATAGTAAACGGAACGGTGGAAAGTTGCATGGCAATATATCTCGGAATGGCTTTGGAAATGCCATGATAGGTAGGTATGCTGGCTGTTTTGAGGAAGGTATATGGTGACTTTATGGTACCGGCGAAAGTTGCGCGATACTAGAGAGGCTAGCAACGATGGAAGGGTGAGAGTGCGTATAATCCATGGACTCAACATTAGTCATAAAGAACTCACATACTTATTACAAAAATCTATTAGTTACCAAAGCAAAGTATTAAGTGCATGCTCCTAGGGGGATAGATTGGTAGGAAAAGACCATCGCTCGTCCCCGAAGGCCACTCATAAGGAGGATAATCAATAAATACATCATGCTCCGACTTCTTAACATAACGGTTCACCATACGCGCATGCTACGGGAATCACAAACTTCAACACAAGCATTTCTCAAATTCACAACTACTCAACTAGCACGACTCTAATATCACCATCTCCATATCTCAAAACAATTATCAAGTTTCAAACTTCTCATAGTATTCAACACACTCATAAGAAAATTTTATTATTAATCTTGAATGCCTAACATAATAAAGCAAATTACCATGCTGTTTTGTAGGACTCTCAAAATAATATAAGTGAAGCATGAGAGAACAAAAGTTTCTATAAAACAAATCCACCAACATGCTCTAAAAGATATAAGTGAAGCACTAGAGCAAAAACTATATAACTCAAAAGATATAAGTGAAGCACATAGAGTATTCTAACAATTTCCGAATCATGAGTGTCTCTCTCAAAAAGGTGTGTGCAGAAAGGATGATTGTGGAAAACTAACAAATAAAGACTCAAATAATACAAGACGCTCCAAGCAAAACACATATCATGTGGTAAATAAAAATATAGCTCCAAGTAAAGTTACCGATAGAAGTAGACCAAAGAGGGGATGCCTTCCGGGGCATCCCCAAGCTTTGGCTTTTAGGTGTCCTTAGATTATCTTGGGGGTGCCATGGGCATCCCCAAGCTTAGGCTCTTGCCACTCCTTGTTACATAATCCATCAAATCTTTACCCAAAACTTGAAAACTTCACAACACAAAACTTAAAGTAGAAAATCTCGTGAGCTCCGTTAGCGAAAGAAAACAAAACACCACTTCAAGTTACTGTAAGGAACTCATTCTTTATTTATATTGGTGTTAAACCTAATGTATTCCAACTTCTCTATGGTTTATAAACTATTTTACTAGCCATAGATTCATCAAAATAAGAAAACAACACACGAAAAACAGAATCTGTCAAAAACAGAACAGTCTGTAGTAATCTGTAGCTAACGCAAGATCCGGAACCCCAAAAATTCTAAAATAAATTTCTGGACGTGAGGAATTTATCTATTAATCATATGAAAAAATAATTAACTAAATAGCACTTTCCGAATAAAAATGGCAGCAGTTCTCGTGAGCGCTAAAGTTTCTGTTTTTTACAGCAAGATTAAAAAGACTTTCCCCAAGTCTTCCCAACGGTTCTACTTGGCACAAACACTAATTAAACACAAAAAACACAACCAAAACAGAGGCTAGATAAATTATTTATTACTAAACAGGAGCAAAAATCAAGGAATAAAAATAAAATTGGGTTGCCTCCCAACAAGCGCTATCGTTTAACGCCCCTAGCTAGGCATGAAAGCGAAGATAGATCTAGGTATCTTTAGTTGGTAATTCTTTAATGAGACATCTATCACCTTTAGGAGTTTCTTTCCTTTTATCAATAATCAAACTTCTAGGCACAAAATAAAAAAAATCGTTAGTAGCAAATGGTTCCTTAATGATTGTAAAAAGATAAGGGCGAATACTTATAGATTTGAGATCCAAGTTTCTTTGCTAGAGGTTTCACCCTTATTTTTAGGAACATACATAATCTTGGCAATTTTAGTTGGAGGACTTGGGGTATTCTTTACGGAAGAAAAAGTGGTTCCCAAGTTGGTAATGATACCCTCAAGTTTATCGATTCTAGTGGAATCATGATTTATTCTTTCATTAACTATGGGTTCCTTCTCCTTAATATTTTTCAAAGTGACTCCTACTTTAGATCCATATTGAGTAATTTGGTTGTGGATATTTTTATCAAAATTTTCAATTAACTCTACGATAGCAACTTTATTTTCAATAATTTCAAGTTTTTGCATTACATGCTCCAAAGTTAACATAGTTCCATTAACCAAAAGAGGGGGTGAGCCAAACAAATCTATCATAGCATTATAGGAATCAAAAGTGTGGCTACCCAAGAAGTTCCCTCTGATAATGGTATCAAGGACATATCTATGCCAAGGAATAGCACCTACATAAAAATTGCGAAGAAGAATAGAAGTAGATTGCTTCCTGGTAGATCTATTTTGAGCATTGCAAATTCTATACCAAGCGTCTTTTAGGTTTTCTCCTTCCCTTTGCTTAAAATTAAGAACTTCATTTTCAGGAGATAACGGAGAAGATAGGGGACTAGCCATAACTACAAGCAAGCAATCCAACACACAAGCAAACAAGAAACGAGCAAAAAGAGGCGAATAGAGAAAGAGAGGGAGGATGGAGAGAGAGAGGGCGAATAAAACGGCAAGGGTGAAGTGGGGGAGAGGAAAACGAGAGGCAAATGGCAAATAATGCAATGCAGGACATAAGGGTTTGTGATGGGTACTTGGTATGTTGACTTTTGCGTACTCCCCGGCAACGACGCCAAAAATCCTTCTTGCTACCTCTTGAGCACTGCGTTGGTTTTCCCTTGAAGAGGAAAGGGTGATGCAGTAGAGCAGCATAAGTATTTCCCTCAGTTTTTGAGAACCAAGGTATCAATCCAGTAGGAGGCCACGCACGAGTCCCTCGCACCTACACAAACAAATAAACTCCTCGCAACCAACGCGATAAAGGGGTTGTCAATCCCTTCACGGTCACCTACGAGAGTGAGATCTGATAGATATGATAAGATAATATTTTTGGTATTTTTATGATAAAGAGAAATAAAGATGCAAGTAAAATAAATGGCAAAGGAAATAACTAAGTATTGGAATATTAATATGATGGAAAATAGACCCGGGGGGCATAGGTTTCACTAGAGGCTTCTCTCAAGAGCATAAGTATTACGGTGGGTGAACAAATTACTGTTGAGCAATTGACAGAATTGAGCATAGTTATGAGAATATCTAGGTATGATCATGTACATAGGCATCACGTCCAAAACAAGTAGACCGACTCCTGCCTGCATCAACTACTATTACTCCACACATCGACCGCTATCCAGCATGCATCTAGAGTATTAAGTTCAAGAGAACAGAGTAACGCTTTAAGCAAGATGACATGATGTAGAGAGATAAACTCATGCAATATGATATAAACCCCATCTTGTTATCCTCGATGGCAACAATACAATACGTGCCTTGCTGCCCCTACTGTCCCTGGGAAAGGACACCGCAATATTGAACCCAAAGCTAAGCACTTCTCCCATTGCAAGAAAGATCAATCTAGTAGGCCAAACCAAACTGATAATTTGAAGAGACTTGCAAAGATAACCAATCATACATAAAATGTAGCGACCCGACCCGAATGGATCAAGTCTCTGTGCTTAAGTGTCATCCCTGGATCGGTATGCTGACACACACAGTACTCGAAGGATTTATAACAGAGGTAAATCACATGTATAAAGTAACGTAAATACTATTACCTCAATCCATATAGCGAAAGCAACAAGGTTGTGGATTCCCATCAACACCAACGGCAAAGTTGAGTGTAGAAATCGTAACCCTAACGTATCACTTACTCGTCGTAAGATCATCCTGCAACATGAGACGTTGCAGCCCGAAACGGGTCAGTACATTGAATGTACTGGAAAATTCACACCATAGAGAAAATGATGAACAATGGCTATCACTATATGCATATATGGCTGGTGGAAAAGCTCTATGGTTATAAGGTTTTTGCATAAAGCCAATTTTTCCCTACTGCAAAGGAATAAGATTAATTACTATCATGGTGGTTGTTAAACATTGAGAATGGTTGACACCATTCTCAATCCCAATTAAGTAACAATTAAAACCCAACAACATTAATTAGAAGTAACATGATGAGATTCACATGATATTCAAGTACTAGATACTCAAGTTGTCCATAACCGGGGACACGGCTAATCATGATTAGTTTGTACACTCTGCAGAGGTTTGCGCACTTTTCCCCACAAGACTCGATCGCCTCCGTTGGATTTCTCGCACTATATGGTGTTTGAGAAACGGATGACCGAGACATAGTCTTTCAGAAGCGCTAGCACCTTACGATCGGGTAGACCGGTACACCTACATCCCCTACATCTGCTAGTCTACCACTGTAAGAGTTCGCACAACTTAATCAACTATGCCAGAGCCCATAATGGCTTGTGGCTGCACACGGAAGTTTCTAGTATGAATAATCTCATGATCCCTTTGAGCCTGGGTGGCGGTCCAAAATAAAAACAGGCAAGTCCTGATAGATATCAGGTGCCTCAATCCACCCAGATGTGTGTTTAAGTTGCCACCTTAGGTAAACCATTAAATTATCAATCTCACATCTGTCATGGATATCACTCACCCAATCCACGTCTACTAGCATAGCATGGCATAATAAGAAAGCGTAGAAGCAACTCCCAAAGGTTTCATAATAATACAGGTAATAGGTACTACCTCATCTACTTCCCATCCCACAATTTAATTAGATCCTAATCATGCAATGTGAGAGGATTGATCTAATGCAATAAAACATGGGTTGTAGAAAAGGTATGATCAAAGTGTGAACTTGCCTGCAATGTTTATGAAGATGATTCGCACAAAAAACTCTTGATAGATCTACTCGTCACACTCCGGTCAATCTATCGTAAGCAAGCAATAGTAACCACACATAAGCAATCACTCAAAAGATCAGAAAGAACGAAGAAAACAATTCAGAAAACATCAAAACCAAACAAATAACTCTTGCATCATAAAACAATTTCTAACAGTACCAAAATTATATGAATTTGGCCTTATCAGAAAGTTTAGGTCAAGAGCTTCGATTTGCAAAAAGAATCAACTAAATCGGAGTTACGAAACTCAAGTTATGTTCAAACGAAGTTTGAATTCAGATCTGATCTAATTCAAATTTTAAACTTTTCAAAAACATGTTTAAGTTGGATTAATGGATAGAGGGGTTCGTAACGAAGAAGTGGGCGTTGGTTTCGTTGGATTTGGACTAACGAGTAAAAAGTTGTGCTTGTTTGAAGTATAGGGACTATTCTGTAAATAAAGTATTCACATCTAGGTACCTGGCCGAAAATAACAGAAAAAGAAAAAGACTAAAAGGCGGACGTTCACTTATATGGTCTAAACAGTGGACGTTCGCTGTTTAATAAAACCTAAAAAAACAGATCTAGTCTAGGGTTTTTTTTAAACCGAACTTAAAGAAAAGAACCGGGGTCGGTTTATACCGGTTCGGGGAAAGAAAACCCGACGGCGGCGGCGGCGTTCGTCGGCGTCCGAGAAGACGGCAGCGGCGGCCCGGGCTTGACTGGAGCGGCGGCTCTGGTGGCCTACGGCGAGGGCGGAGTGGACGGGGAGGGGCGGCGCTGGGCGGCGGGGCCGATGGTGGCAACGGCGGCGGTCGGCGGCGGCGGTGGAGTGCGGGGTAGGGCGGCGGAGCTGCGGCAGTGACGGCAAACGGTGCAGCGGCGGCTCGGCTTCGAGCGGCGAGATGCGGGAGAGAGAGGGGGATCCAGGCGGCGGCTTTATAGGAGGAGGGGAGGGCGTTGGCGTGGAGGAGGGGGCAAGGAAGGAGGAGTCCGGGCGGACTCCGGCGGCGGCGCTCCCGTGCGGGAGTCGGTCTCCTGCGGGAGATCGGGGATGGGCGCGGAGGTGGGCAGGGCCGTGGCCTGGCCTGGGAGCTGGGCCGGCCCACTTCGGCGGAGGAAGTTTTTTTTAGCAGAGAGAAAAGAAAGAAAAAAGAAAATAAAGCAAAATATTATATAGGCATATACTATACCAAAATTTGAAGAAAAAGATTTTCTACAACATGGACATTTTTCTAGCATTAAATAAAATACACACAAATTCTAATAATTCAAAGAGTGCTACTGGTCTATTAAAATCCAACAAAAATCATTTTAAAAATACCAAAATGATTTCAAATTAATTTTTCTCCAATTTTCTGTTGTAGGGAATCATGTTACCCTAATTTCCATATATTTTATTTTTGGAGAAAAATAATTTGAATAAAACTCAAATAAATCCAAATTGAAAATAATTTCAAAAGGACTTTTGAATTTGATCCTTGAAACTCCCAACTCATATTTCATAATTTGAAGAAGTCATTTTATCTCCTCTCGTGAAAATCATTGAGTTGCTTAAAGTTTCTGAATTGAAATATTTCCAAATAAAATTCAATTATTTTCAAATACCCTTTCATTTAATTTTAAATGGAAGAAGTCATATCATCTTCGCTCAAGGGTTTTGTATTTGAATAGAATTTGAATTCATGGAGATCAGAAAGCAAATATGAACGTTTGGGAAAGTCCTTTTATTCCCTCTCATTTAACTTTCAAAAGTTTCAAATTCACTCACTTTCAGACAATCAATCAAACAATCAGTCAAATCTATCTATTTATTATAACATTCCAAAATTTAGAATTTTGGGATGTTACAAACCTACCACCCTTAAAAGGAATCTCGTCCTCGAGATTCGGAGAGGCTAGAGAGAAATAGGTTAGGTTCGGGGTCTCCTCAAAATCCATCGATCTTCACAGGGGTCTGGGGTGCTACCACCCTTAGAAGCATGGTTACTGTTCCATCAAAACTCATATACTCCATCCTTATTCTTGACAGTGTCGGTCTTCTCAGATCCTCGAGAAAATTTCCTTCTCTGAGCTCTTCTGGTAGTGGCATAACCTTTTCCTCAATTCTTCTGTCCTTTCCTCTTGGTAAGGTTATTCCGAGATTGGGTCGTCTTAGCTGATGGGTCGGGCGCCAAAACTAAACAACTATCGATATCTCATGGTGGTCAACAATTTATGGTTTCTCCTGCAGGAAATGGGTCTGGGTTGATCCTCACCGTATAACCTACGGTTGGCAAAAATCTGCCGTGTACAAGGGAAAAAATTGCTATACCATTCTAAGGTTTAAACAAGGTTTTCATCGTCGTCTCTCTACTATAGGTAAGTCACTCAGATTTACCATTCCGTATAGCAAGGCGAATAATAAGAGTAAGTCGGTATGGTGATCAATCCATCCCGCACCCAAATCATTACCTTGTATACGGTTTAGTGAATCTCGCATTGTAACACTCGGTCATCCTCACAAGCATTGCAGAATTTCTCTCGTCGACGAACCAAGTTCGGAATAATCCATTGATTCTGCAAGCCAGACAAACATCTATCGTTCCTTCACAACTCTCAGGTTTTGCGTAAACTCCTATAAAATCGTCTGTCGACAAAGGTATATCCACTTCTAGGGTTTTTCCTTCAGCAAGAATGTGCTTGCTTCTTGGCAGGTCCTGGGGCCTGTGGGTTATGGCCCATCTCATCTCTTGTAGTCCTTGAACTTATCATCGGGCAACTAATCATTGTTCCAACTTCCTAGTATTTTTAAATCCATCCAATTGTATTGTCTTCCTTCTATTGGCACCAAACTAGGACATGATTACTCAGACTCATCAAGGAGTTTCCATTGATCCATATTTCCGACATCTTCCCTCCTTTATATCCAATAGTACTTCATCTCTTCATCCTCATGGGATTTCCCACATACCGAGGTAAAAACTTATACTTATGAAGTCCATACTCTACTTCGTGGAACATCATTATCCTTTCCGCGGTCAAGCGTCCTTACATGGGAATATTGGCCATCTCTGCATGGCACTTCTTCAACTGGGAACCGTGAAACACATCCTGAACTCCTGACAGTCCTTTGGGTAACTCCAACTTGTAGGCCACTTCTCCCATACGCTCCAAAACTCGGTATGGTCCTACAAATCTCGGGGCTAACTGTCCCTTAACTCCAATCCGTTTAACTCCTCGCATAGGGAACACATGAAGACATGCTCTGTTTCCAATTTCATAGACTACCTCCTTGAGTTTTTGAGTCTACATAACTCTTCTGCCTGGACTGAGCTACCTTCAGTCTATCTCGAATCAACTTAACATTCTCTTCTGACTCCTTGATCACATTTGGTCCAACAACTGACGATCTTCAACTTCATCCCACATACTCTTGGGGCATCACACATATCGAGACAAAACTCATATTCATTTTTGTCTGAAATCCACTCAGTGGAGTATCCTTATCTTTTCCAGGGGTCAATGGTTCTTACAGGGTACTACCACCCTTAATATGCACAAATCTTCCATAGACCATATTTCTTTTATCCTCAAAAATGGTCAAAATCCTTCTTCATAGAGTAACAACTCATAAAATCCATATCAGCACCAACGATGCTAACTTTATTCATTCTCAAGTGATTACAATCTCTCGCTTTTCCATTACATGTCTCAACACCTCAATATAAAAGAGAATGTTCTCACTTCTACTACTCCATTTCTTTTGTTGCAAACTCAACTATCTAGCACAAGTTTCCTTCTCCTTGGGGCATTCTCTGGCAAAGTGCCCTGCTCCATTACCACTAAAACATATTACTTCTGACAAGTATCGAGGTTTCCTTTTTGGGCAATTGTTGAGGTAGTGGCCTGACTCCTTGCACCTATAACAGGTGATATGACTCAGGTCCTTCCTGGAATCCAATCTGCTTCTCTTCCTGGACCTTTCCATGCCAATCATGGCTTCTATTTCCTGTGGGTCATACTCTATTTCCTCCGTCGGGAATTCTACTAGATCCCCATTCATACAATTCTGGGAGATGTGTCCTTCTTCTCCACATGAATAGCAAGACTTGGTGCAGGGTTTAATTGGTTCTTCTTTGGGTGTGTCCTCCACCTCTTCCTTCATCACAACTTCTTCTAAAATTTCCATAAGGGCTCCTTTATTCACTTCTTTCTTCTGTTGTATGGTTCTTCATACCATGTGACACCGAGAGGGATAGTGGGTAGTCCCTTCACACAAGAAACAAGTGATCTGCCTAGTTGGGCATTCTTCAGCTGGGTGACTTCCTTCACAATTAGGGCATTCATCCTTGTGTTCTTTATGGTTGTGTCCTATTTCTCCACAAAGCTTGCATGCACGAGTTTTTTTCATATCCTTTCCATAAGGCTTCAATTTCTGGGACACAAACTGAGACTTTAGCAAAGTCAACTTAAATTCTTTCCAAGTGGTTACTCCTTGCCATCCATTCATGGTTTGGTATATCCTCCACCAAGTAGCAGCACCTCTTTCAAAGCACTAAAGAGCATGTTGGGTCATATCATTTCCAACTATAGGCTTATTCTACATGTGATCTTCCATGTTCTGAATCCATTGGTCCATCTCCAATTGGCTCATCGGTCCAGAAAATATAAGCTCATCTTCATTCATCCTCTATTGGGTCCATGGGTTTGGGGTGAGATAAGAGAGATCAAGAGAGAGGGATACACACAATACAAACAATGGTTTTGAAAAGACAGATTTTTATTGTGGCTGTCGGAAAAACATCAAACAAATGACAGCTCACAAACGTCGCATCTAACGTAGGTATATAACAGGGGTTTGGTTTTCTAAGGTCAATAAATCTTCAACGTCTCCAAACTCTTCAAGCCTTGTTCATGCCTCCAATGGCTTCTTCCGATCATGCTTGTCTTTCTCAAGTTCTTTTGCCAGATCGATCTCTATTGGCGTGAAATCTCTTGTGACACCCTTTAATATTCCGGAGTTGCATTTCAAACTTCTGGTTTCAACATCCTTCACATGAACCATGGTCATACTGTCCTTCAATTCCTGACAAATCTCCGGTATCTCGAGGTTGTAGCTCCTCCAGCTTGTCTACTTTCACGTCTAAGTTCTTCACGAAATGCTCCTTGTCAAAATACGGCTTCTTGTAGCTCCATCTTAACTTCTTGATGTACTACTCCAGATCCTGGTGATACACTGGCTAGGGCTAAAACTTCATCTTATGATAGGTGCTCCATCAGCCTTCTTCCATCAAATCCATTCTGATGAAATGCATCCTTAACTCAGTACGGTGACAATAGCATCAGCGATGATGACATCACGGATAACCGTGTTTCCCTTGTCATTGCCATGAGCTATCTTCCATAATTGATATCCCCTGCCTTAGGGTTTTCTTGACAAAACTTTGAGTTCTATGATCCATGTTTCAGTCTTTCTCCGATACACCTTGATCTCGGGTATTGACAACTTCCATAGTCTGCCAAGTTCCATAAGGGTAGCCTTCCTAGGTCATACAAATCTGGGAATTCTTCAGAGCCTTCCAATTCTACTTGTCTTCGGCCTTCAACCGTTGTAGTTTCCATTATTCAGATGCACGGAAAATACTCTTCATTCCGAAGTGGCCTTAGTTGTCCGATATCTCGTACTTCTTGGGGTGGTCTCATCAGTCGAATCTTCGTGTGGTCAAAAGGGGAAAGGGGTATGGTCTCACTAAAAAAGGAATTTTTGAATAAGCTCAGAAGAGAAGAGAGGTAAAAGATCTTTTTGAAAGGGAAAGTTGTAGAGAAAAGTCTTTGCTATGGGCTTGCCAGTTTCTAGGGTCACGTCCTACAGTCAACATGTGCTCTGATACCATCTTGTAGCGACCCGACCCGAATGGATCAAGTCTCTGTGCTTAAGTGTCATCCCTGGATCGGTATGCTGACACACACAGTACTCGAAGGATTTATAACAGAGGTAAATCACATGTATAAAGTAACGTAAATACTATTACCTCAATCCATATAGCGGAAGCAACAAGGTTGTGGATTCCCATCAACACCAACGGCAAAGTTGAGTGTAGAAATCGTAACCCTAACGTATCACTTACTCGTCGTAAGATCATCCTGCAACATGAGACGTTGCAGCCCGAAACGGGTCAGTACATTGAATGTACTGGCAAATTCACACCATAGAGAAAATGATGAACAATGGCTATCATATATGCATATATGGCTGGTGGAAAAGCTCTATGGTTATAAGGTTTTTGCGTAAAGCCAATTTTTCCCTACTGCAAAGGAATAAGATTAATTACTATCATGGTGGTTGTTAAACATTGAGAATGGTTGACACCATTCTCAATCCCAATTAAGTAACAATTAAAACCCAACAACATTAATTAGAAGTAACATGATGAGATTCACATGATATTCAAGTACTAGATACTCAAGTTGTCCATAACCGGGGACACGGCTAATCATGATTAGTTTGTACACTCTGCAGAGGTTTGCGCACTTTTCCCCACAAGACTCGATCGCCTCCGTTGGATTTCTCGCACTACATGGTGTTTGAGAAACGGATGACCAAGACATAGTCTTTCAGAAGCGCTAGCACCTTACGATCGGGTAGACCGGTACACCTACATCCCCTACATCTGCTAGTCTACCACTGTAAGAGTTCGCACAACTTAATCAACTATGCCAGAGCCCATAATGGCTTGTGGCTGCACACGGAAGTTTCTAGTATGAATAATCTCATGATCCCTTTGAGCCTGGGTGGCGGTCCAAAATAAAAAAAAGGCAAGTCCTGATAGATATCAGCTGCCTCAATCTACCCAGATGTGTGTTTAAGTTGCCACCTTAGGTAAACCATTAAATTATCAATCTCACATCTGTCATGGATATCACTCACCCAATCCACGTCTACTAGCATAGCATGGCATAATAAGCAAGCGTAGAAGCAACTCCCAAAGGTTTCATAATAATACAGGTAATAGGTACTACCTCATCTACTTCCCATCCCACAATTTAATTAGATCCTAATCATGCAATGTGAGAGGATTGATATAATGCAATAAAACATGGGTTGTAGAAAAGGTATGATCAAAGTGTGAACTTGCCTGCAATGTTGATGAAGATGATTCGCACAAAAAACTCTTGATAGATCTACTCGTCACACTCCGGTCAATCTATCGTAAGCAAGCAATAGTAACCACACATAAGCAATCACTCAAAAGATCAGAAAGAACGAAGAAAACAATTCGGAAAACATCAAAACCAAACAAATAACTCTTGCATCATAAAACAATTTCTAACAGTACCAAAATTATATGAATTTGGCCTTATCAGAAAGTTTAGGTCAAGAGCTTCGATTTGCAAAAAGAATCAACTAAATCGGAGTTACGAAACTCAAGTTATGTTCAAACGAAGTTTGAATTCAGATCTGATCTAATTCAAATTTTAAACTTTTCAAAAACATGTTTAAGTTGGATTAATGGATAGAGGGGTTCGTAATGAAGAAGTGGGCGTTGGTTTCGTTGGATTTGGACTAACGAGTAAAAAGTTGTGCTTGTTTGAAGTATAGGGACTATTCTATAAATAAAGTATTCACATCTAGGTCCCTGGCCGAAAATAACAGAAAAAGAAAAATACTAAAAGGCGGACGTTCACTTATATGGTCTAAACAGTGGACGTTCACTGTTTAATAAAACCTAAAAAAACTGATCTAGTCTAGGGGTTTTTTTTAAAACCGAACTTAAAGAAAAGAACCGGGGTCGGTTTATACTGGTTCGGGGAAAGAAAACCCGACAGCGGCGGCGGTGTTCATCGGCGTCCGAGAAGACGACAGCGGCGGCCCGGGCTTGACCGGAGCGGCGGCTCTGGTGGCCTACTGCGAGGGCGGAGTGGACGGGGAGGGGCGGCGCTGGGCGGCGGGGCCGATGGTGGCAACGGCGGCGGTCGGCGGCGACGGTGGAGTGCGGGGCAGGGCGGCGGAGCTGCGGCAGCGACGGCAAACGGCGCGGCGGCGGCTTGGCTTCGATTGGCGAGATTCGGGAGAGAGAGGGGGATCCAGGCGGCGGCTTTATAGGAGGAGGGGAGGGCGTTGGCGTGGAGGAGGGGGCAAGGAAGGAGGAGTCCGGGCGGACTCCAGCGGCGGCGCTCCCGTGCGGGAGTCGGTCTCCTGCGGGAGATCGGGGATGGGCGCGGAGGTGGGCTGTGCCGTGGCCTGGCCTGGGAGCTGGGCCGGCCCAGTTCGGCGGAGGAAGTTTTTTTTTAGCGGAGAGAAAAGAAAGAAAAAAGAAAATAAAGCAAAATATTATATAGGCATATACTATACCAAAATTTGCAGAAAAAGATCTTCTACAACATGGACATTTTTCTAGCATTAAATAAAATACACACAAATTCTAATAATTCAAAGAGTGCTACTGGTCTATTAAAATCCAACAAAAATCATTTTAAAAATACCAAAATGATTTCAAATTAATTTTTCTCCAATTTTCTGTTGTAGGGAATCATGTTACCCTAATTTCCATATATTTTATTTTTGGAGAAAAATAATTTGAATAAAACTCAAATAAATCCAAATTGAAAATAATTTCAAAAGGACTTTTGAATTTGATCCTTGAAACTCCCAACTCATATTTCATAATTTGAAGAAGTCATTTTATCTCCTCTCGTGAAAATCATTGAGTTGCTTAAAGTTTCTGAATTGAAATATTTCCAAATGAAATTCAATTATTTTCAAATACCCTTTCATTTAATTTTAAATGGAAGAAGTCATATCATCTTCGCTCAAGGGTTTTGTATTTGAAAAGAATTTGAATTCATGGAGATCAGAAAGCAAATATGAACGTTTGGGAAAGTCCTTTTATTCCCTCTCATTTAACTTTCAAAAGTTTCGAATTCACTCACTTTCAGACAATCAATCAAACAATCAGTCAAATCTATCTATTTATTATAACATTCCAAAATTTAGAATTTTGGGATGTTACATAAAAGAATTCAGAGAAGATTCAAATATTGTTCATAGATAAACTTGATCATAAACCCACAATTCATCGATCTCAACAGACACACCGCAAAAGAAGATTACATTGAATAGATCTCCACAAGAGAGGGGGAGAACTTTGTATTGAGATCCAAAAAGAGAGAAGAAGCCATCTAGCTAATAACTATGGACCCGTAGGTCTGAAGTAAACTACTCACACTTCATCGGAGAGGCTATGGTGTTGATGTAGAAGCCCTCCGTGATCGATACCCCCTCCGGCGGAGCTCCGGAAAAGGCCCAA
Organism: Triticum urartu; assembly: GCF_003073215.2. NCBI lineage: Eukaryota > Viridiplantae > Streptophyta > Magnoliopsida > Poales > Poaceae > Triticum > Triticum urartu. The sequence goes on along the minus strand of NC_053025.1, from coordinate 560,071,843 downwards.
AGATGGGATCTCGTGGATACAGAAAGTTACGACGGTGGAATTAGGGTATTGGCTCCGTATCTGGTAGTTTGGGGGTACGGAGGTATATATAGGAGGAATGAGTACGTCGGTGGAGCAACGTGGGCCCCACGAGGGTGGAGGGCATGCCTGGGGGGTAGGCGCGCTCCCCTACCTCGTGCCTTCCTCGTTGATTGCTTGACGTAGGGTCCAAGTCCTCTGGATCATGTTCGTTCCAAAAATCACGTTCCCGAAGGATTCATTCGTTTGGACTCCGTTTGATATTCTTTTTCTACGAAACCCTAAAATAGGCAAAAAACAACAATTCTGGGTTGGGCCTCCGGTTAATAGGTTAGTCCCAAAAATAATATAAAAGTGTATAATAAAGCCCAATAATGTCCAAACCAGGATATAATATAGCATGGAACAATCAAAAATTATAGATACGTTGGAGACGTATCAGTGAGCTATATATAATAAAGATTAGTGTTGAGTCAAGGGCTTGATTATTTTGCCATGATCTTGAGTGAATAAAAGAAAAGAGAAAGAATAAAAAGAAAATAAAAGAGATCATATGGGTCTTATGAAGAGTAATGAGCTCACATAGAAAGAGTATGATGAATAAAAGTTGTTGAGAGTTGACAAACATAGTTTTGGTCATCGTTGCAATTAATAGGAAGTAATAAAGAAAGAGAGGTCTTCACATATAAATACACTATCTTGGACATATTTTATGATTGTGAGCACTCATTAAAATATGACATGCTAAAGAGTTGACGTTGGACAAGGAAGACAACATAATGGGTTATGTTTTCTTACATCTGAGATAAATTATATTGGCATGGATCATCCAACATGATTGAGCTTGCCTTTCCCCCTCATGCTAGCCAAATTCTTTGCACCAAGTAGAGATACTACTTGTGCTTCCAAACACCCTTAAACCAGTTTTGCCATGAGAGTCCACCATACCTACCTATGGATTGAGTAAGATCCCTCAAGTAAGTTGTCGTCGATGCAAGCAATAAAAATTGCCCTCTAAATATGTATGACTTATTAGTGTGGGAGAAAATAAGCTTTATACGATCGTGTGATACGGAAGAAATAAAAGCAACGGACTGCATAATAAAGGTCCATATCACAAGTGGCAATATAAAGTGGCGTTCTTTCGCATTAAGATTTTGTGCATCCAACCATAAAAGCGCATGACAACCTCTGCTTCCCTTTGCGAAGGGCCTATCTTTTACTTTTATCTCCTACCTTACATAAGAGTCATGGTGATCTTCACCCTTCCTTTTTACATTTTATCTTTTAGCACAACATGTTGGAAAGATCCTGGTATATATGGCTAATTGGATGTGAGTTTTCATGAACTATTATTGTTGACATTACCCTTCAGGTAAAACGTTGGGAGGAAAAACTATAAGCCCCTATCTTTCTCTATGTCCGATTAAAACTCCATACCCATAAGTATTGCTTGAGTGTTAGCAATTGTGAAAGACTATATGATAGTTGAGTATGTGGACTTGCTGAAAATCTCTTATATTGACTCTTTCCTATGTTATGATAAATTGCAATTGCTCCAATGACTGAGATTATAGTTTGTTAGTTTTCAATGAAGTTTATGATTCATACTTGAAATTGTGATTGAATTGTTACTCTAGCATAAGAGATCATATGACAATAATTATATAAGTTGTTGTTCTAAGAATGATCATGATGCCCTCATGTCCGTATTTTATTTTTATCGACACCTCTATCTCTAAACATGTGGACATATTTTTCGATTTCGGCTTTCGCTTGAGGACAAGCAAGGTCTAAGCTTGGGGGAGTTGATATGTCCATTTTGCATCATGCTTTTATATTGATATTTATTGCATTATGGGCTGTTATTACACATTATGTCACAATACTTATGCCTATTCTCTCTTATTTTACAAGGTTTACATAAAGAGGGAGAATACCGGCAGCTGGGATTCTGGGCTGGAAAAGGAGCAAATATTAGAG
>NC_053025.1:560057954-560068842 GCF_003073215.2 Triticum urartu | reverse complement strand
CAAACTAGTGATTCACACAAAATTCAAATAATTCAAAATTTAAACTATTCAAATTTGAAAACTACCGGTACTAACAGAAAGTTTGTAATTTTTGTACCTAAAGCAAAAATATTCACAAAGAAACTCAAAATATAGCAAAAACAACTAAAAATAAATAAAACAAAATAAATAAAGCAGAAAAGAAAAAAAGAAAAGAAAACTAATTGAAAAAAAGCCCACCTACTGGGCCACAGCGGCCTGCATACGACTAGAAACCCAAATTCTAGTTGGGCCAGGATGCAGGCCCGCTAGCCCAGTGGGCCCAACAGGGTATCGTAGCAGAGGTAGACCCAGAAGGCCTACTTTAGAGAAGAGCTCGAGACAGCAGCGGCGGCGGGGCTTATAAGCAGGTGCCACTACTAGGGAAATCCTTATATACAGAATGTTACCAGTAGCGCTATACAAAATCAAATGTTGCTGCTAATTAGTAGCAGCACGCGTAAATAAACCGCGCTACTGCTACGACATTTGCAGTAGCGCGTACTGGCAAAAAGCGCTACTGCTATGTTTGAACTGGGCGCACATGGCTAGCCCAACCTAGCAGTAGCGCGTATACTGGCCCAGCGCTACTGCTATGCTCCTTAGCTATAGCGCGCTTACGTGTAAGGCGCTGCTACTAACGGAAATAAAATAAAGTGAAAAACAAGTAGAAAAGTAAATAAAAATGGAAGAAATAGAAAAAGGAGAAAGAAAAAAAATAAAATGTAAAGAAAAATAAAATAAAAAAGGAAAAAAGGAGAAAGGAATAGTAGTAGCGGGTTTCAGTAAACGCGCTATAGCTAACATAGCTATAGCGCGTTCCCGAAAACTCGCTACTGTTACGTTTCACTTAAACAGCGGTCCCCCCCGTGCCCCCCGGCCACCACTTCTTCCCCAAATCCCTCGCCCTCGCCGCCGTCTCCCCAATTCGTCGTCGCCCACTTCGCCGTCGTCTCCTGCCGGCGTGGACGCCCGCAACCTCACCGTCTCCCCCCGAGGCCGCCGTCATCCTCACCGCCGCCGCCCGAGGCCGCCCTCAGCCTTACCGCTGCCGCCCAAGGCCGCCCTCGACGTCACCGTCGGCGCCCTCCACCTCACCGCCGCCCAGGACCGCCGTTGCCCGTGCCCGAGCCCGCCCTCTTTCCCCTCTCTGTAAGTCCCCCACCCCTCCCCCCCACTCATGTCTCTCTGCATTTTAGAGAAAAAATTAGTAGAGCAAAAGTTAGTTAGGGCAGTAGGGTTTAATTAGTGTAGATGTTGCTTGTATAGTATATAGTGATACTAGTAGATGTTAATTAGGTTAGGTCAATAGTGGTACTAGTAGATGTTAATTAGATGTTTTTCAGTTAGGGCACTAGAGTTTTGCTAGGTTAATTAGGTTAGTAGTGCTGCTAGTAGTAGAGGTACAGTAGGTTAATTAGGTGATGTTAAATGAATAACCTAAATGAATGAAATTAGTAGTTAACTGAATTTTTTTCCTTTCATCATTATAGAGCACTAAAGTTAACTGAATTTTGTTCTGTTAGTAGTTAAATGAATTTTATTCTACACTTTGTTTTTGAATTAGCTTGCGAAATTTGGACATGTGGGTGCTCGTGTATATTTGGACACTGTTTCCAGGGAATGATGCTTAGTGCCCTATGTTTTGCCGGAATGTTGATTCATTTCTTTTCCGGCAAATTTCAGGTTCTCGATTTGTCCACTTTTTAGCAAAGGTCATGCCGAAATTTTCCATCAATTTCGGCATGACTTGTGCTGCAAACTAGGACATATCGAGTGCCCGTGATTTGCCGCACCAGGAAGGAGTCAACATTCCTGCAAACACAATAGGCCTTTTTTATGTCATTATTCATTTTATTAGGTCTAGAATTAATTGACTAGATTTAATCATAGGAAACATGGCTAGCAATGATGAAGGACAGGGTTCTGGTGATTGCGACGATGCCTACCGGGCGGCAGACGAATTTTTTAGCCTTACCGACGATCAACCGATGTTATTGCTGGGCCCACCGGTGGCATCGGTGACTGAGACCGACACGCAGACCGGTGCTGAGACTGAGACCGGCGCTCAGACTCAGACCGGCATCGAGACTGGCACTGAGACTGAGACCGGCGCTGCCTGGGGGAGCGGAGCCGGTGTAGAACCGAAAGCAAAGAGGCAACAGGTTCCTAACAAACTCAGGACTACTAGAGTGGTGGTCATGAAGGTGGACGACTGCAATTTTGAGCCAACGGCGCCCGAGGAAGCGCGTTGATGCTACGACAATCAAATAGGCTGCATCATACGGACAACCGCCACCATCAACAATGAGAAACTACAGAAGATAGAAAATATGAGGAGCTCCCTCCTAAAGAAGTTTCACCAGATATTCTTGTTCCCGGGCCGGAATGACAATGATTATGAAGATCCAGATGAGGACCCGACAATGAAGAAGATAAACAAACATGCCATGACCAAGTTTAGTGGCGCGTTGGCCGCCTGGAAAAATTGAGTGAAAGCAAGGATCATCGACAAGAAGGAACCCTACTCTGAGATTGTAAAGGATAATCCGACAATCACGGAAGAGCGGTTTCAAATATTCAAGGAGCCTTGCGAGGCCGAAGATGCCAAAAAAAGTCTAAGTACATGAAGGGGCTTCAAGAGAGGAACTTTGGGAGCCACCACCTCGGAAGTCGTGGTTACGGCGGAAAGAAGTCCAAATGGGCCAAGGAGGACGTGGAAGCCGCGAGTCTGGGCATCGCAGACCCCTTGGCGGAGTTCACCGTCCAGCAGGAGCATGACGTCCCCAGGGCCCGGCACCGTTGGGACCGAGTGAAAAAGGTTTACGAGACAACACCGGTCATTACGGAGTTCATAAGACTGCTGGTAATTTTAGTTTCTGATCAATTCGACTGCACATGTTAGTCATATTTGTAAACGATCGTTGTGCCTTTTGCAGAGAGAGCAGCACAGGATTGCGGCCGAAAGCGACTCGCCGTCTGAGGCATTGGCGAGGCCCAAGTGGGACACTCCATTCAACCGGGCGTTGAACATATTGAAACGACAACTGGTGGATACTCGGCCATCATATGGACGCATGCACGGTGTCGGAGACGGTGCCACGTGGAAGAAGTACTACCGTGAGACCATGGAGGAGAGAAACGAAAGACGAAGGTTAAATGAAGAAAACATCGACAAGACGGTTGAGATTGCGGTTGAGAAGAAATCAACTCAGACAGTCGCAACAGCGGTAGCTGCCGCAAAACAGGTGGCTGTAGATATTTCTACTACCTTGGTTCCGGCCGTTTTCAATTGGACCAGGCAAAATCCAGAAAAAATGTAGCGGACTTTCCCCTTGCTGACTTCTTGGCGGGGAGCAGCTCGACTAGCGTTGCACCAGCACCTGCAGCTGCACCTACTCCCACACCGGCTCCCGCACCGGCCGTGCTAGGCGGTGCTTCGTCTTTGGCTGAGCTCGACGCCCTCACGGTATCTGTCACACCGGCCCCCTTCAATATAAATGTATAATCTCCCGTTTTCGTTGCCTTTCGGATGTCTCATGTCGCAGACTTCTCTTGGCAGGCCGACGAAACCCCGTGCACCATACTTTACACCATCGGCGGCCAGAAGGTGGACGTGGGGAAGGCAACGATAATGGAGCCGAAGGAACCATTGTTCCACAGCCGGCCGATCCCCCCAAACGTCCTCAAGGTTTTCGTGGCCAGTGTCAAACCGGGCCACGAGAATTTGCCTCCTCCAATACTACTGGGGATGACGACGAGACACCGCGGCGGCTTGGTGATTGTTGCAATGCCGGGTGGGTCCTGTTGTGGCCAAAGAGTCTACTTCGTCTGGAGGCGGCCGGGAGCACACCCACGAGCACGCAGCCTCAGCAAGGTATGAACATCAACACCCCGCCTACCCAATTAGCGTCGGGTGTCGGGTTGGGTGATAGCGGACGGGGTAAGGAGGAGGCTCCATTAGTCGCTGATGACGTCGCCATGGATGAGGATGAGGACGACGATGGCGCTGCTGAACAGTATGTCTATACTGGCGCCTCCTCAGGGTTTGAGCGTCATGAGTCGGTGCCTGAATTGCCATCTCAACATATTATGGACGACCTTCCAGTAGTAAAGAAGTTTAGGAAGAGAGCGAGGAAAGGCAAAAAAGCTGTTTCTATGATCCAGCCGCCTCAGCAGCCTTGGCTTCAGGACCGTATAGATATCCCTGATGCGGATAAATGGCATATCCTCGGTCAACCAATCCTACCTGCAACAGCGCTACGGGCCAGATTCGGCGATCTAAAGAGACTTCATGACGATGTGCTGCGGGTAGAGAAAGACCTCATCGCCTCGAAAGATCTAGGATACCCACTCTACGTGGTTAACGTTCCACGGAAAATGTCGTACGTCGACAGCTTCACCGCGGATAAGTTCTTCCTCTGATTCGATTACATATTCGACATGTTTCACGTGAAGAAGCTGGATTTTACGTTTGTCCGCCTTTATGCCTTGCACATGAACTACATCATCGGGGTTGAGCAGATATCTCATATCTGTGTCGCTGACTCGTACTACATGCACGAGGGCTTCTTGGGAGTCTGCGCAAATCACCGTGAATACGCGAGGGATTACATCGTCAGTTCCATGCTTGCCAATAAGGACAAGGGGGCGATTCTCATGCCTTATCATCCCGTGTAAGTCATCCGCGCTGCTATCCTTCGTCCTTCGATTTCAATCATTCATTTGCACGGTGGAGGCTAATTAATTGAGGACTTATTTTGCGCAGCGGCGGGCGCGCCATCCTCATCATCCTCTACCCCCGATTCTCCCACGCTCTTTACTTGGACTCGTCGAAGAACATTCACAAAAAGGATTACACCCACATCAAGGATGTTCTCAATAGTGCTATGTATTACTACCAATCAATGGGTGGAGAGGTCAGGAACAAGAAGATAAGGGGCGGCAGGGTCGCCTTCGGCCATAAGACCGACTTCTGCTGCATCCAGCAACCGAACGATTCTCTTAATGATGGATTCTATGTCCTACACCACATGCTGGAGTACAGACGGGATCACCAGAACCTTCGCATGGCACCTTCTTCCGGCGATGCCCATATTCTGCAATGGGCCAATGACATAGGAGATATCGAGGATCATCGACTTCGAGCAGAGTTCTATAACATCCAGCGCGAACTTGCCCAAATCATCATGAAGGAGGTCGTCGGAAAAACAGGGATGTTCTACGGAGAAGGACAAATGTCGCGGGAAGACGTCCGAACATGGATAGCCTCTCAGCGTCTCGACCTGAAGCCTTTCACTAGGCTCGGGGACTATCTCCTTGACTTGGATGGATGGAACGACATGTTGGAGTGATTGTCGATATATGACAATGTGTCCGTTTAGTCCATATTTCTGTATGACAAAACTTTGAGTTATGCACGGTGAAACTTTATTTGTGATGTAATTAAACTGTACCCCTCCTCGACTAGCGAAAATCACTCTAGTTAGGGCATTTTGGCGTACGATGAACTTTGTTATTTATGCTTATGATATGTTGTTTCTATTTTTGCCAAGTCTGTCTCTTTCTGTTGCTCAACTATATATGTTGCATATCATCGACTCATGTGATGATGCAGGTGCATAGATCATAGATGGCGAAGAAGTGCTACGCCAGGAGTATATATACGACAAGTGGCCGGAGTGTCAGGCCGCCCAGGTGTACCGGTTTCCGGTTTCCGGGCGACAGGCAGTAGTTAGTTTAGGTTCACGCTAATGCGAGAGAGGGATACAAACTCATGTTCTCAAAGTGATAGCTCTTCTCGTGTATATCATTGTTTAGATGGATGACGATGTATTTGCATGTAATCGAGACTTGTATCGCTATTTTCGAGATGATGACGAGAGACCACTTTGTGTTGGATGATGATTATGATGATGACATGATTTGATGAGACTAATTGTATGTATATGCTATGATTACATTTCTATGTGTATGATATGCTAAAGATTATTGTATAAAGCCTATTCAAATACAAAACACGTACAAAACAAATATACAGGAAAAAACTAATAAATAAACTAGTGGTAGCGAGGGGGGAAATTTAGCAGTAGTGCCTCCTTACCAGTAGCGCGTCCCAGCAAACAGCGCTGCAGATAATATCAGTAGCGCCCTTTCCCAAAGAGCGCTACAGCTATTCATGTATAGCAGTAGCGTGGGACAACAGGCGCTACTGCTATACGTTAGCTGTAGCGCCTTATTAGTAGCGCCGGCACCCGCGCTACTGAGAGGCCCAAAACCCTCGCTGCTGCTAGGCTTTTCCCTAGTAGTGTATGCATCATCGAAGAGGCACCAATGGAGGTGGTGAACCCCATCCGAGATGGTGTCTAGATTGGATCTGGTGGTTCTGGACTTTGCTGCGGCTGGATCACTATTTCGTCGACTCCCCTAGGGTTTTGGGAATATTGGGGCATTTATAGAGCAAAGAGGCGGCCCGGGGGCACCCGAGAGGCGGGCACAACCCACCAGGGCGCGCTCGGGCCTCCTGGCGTGCTCTGGTGGGTTGTGCTCTCCTTGGACCACCCCCAGGCGTAGCCAGGGCCCATTATGTTCCTTCCGGTCCAAAAAAATATGCGGAAAGTTTCGTTGCGTTTGGACTCCGTTTGATATTGATTTCCTGCAATGTAAAAAACATGCAGAAAATAGCAACTGGCACTTGGCACTATGTCAATAGGTTAGTACCAAAAAATGACTATAAAATGATTAACATCCAAGATTGATAATATAACAGCATGGCACAATAAAAAAATATACATACGTTGGAGACGTATCAGCAGGCAAGGTGGCTGCCGAGGTCCCCGTCCCCGTCGTCGCCGCCCCATCCCCATCCACGTCGTCACCGCCCGTCTCCGTCCCCGTCCCTGCCCCCCATCGCCGCGCCTCACCGGTGACCTCCTGCCCCGGCCACCATGTCCACACACACACACACCATTGTTATAGAAATGTTATAAATATTTTCTGTTTTTTAGTTATAGAAATATTAGAAATGTTAGTTATATAGAAATGTTATAAATTTTTTTCTGTTTTTTAGTTATAGAAATGTTAGAAATGTTAGTTTTAGATATGGTCAATGTTTTTTAGTTTATTATATTTTTAGTTATAAAATTTAGAATTTGAATATATGAAATCACAATCCATCATTTAAAAAATGTTACTTCACTTTGGTTCGCGTGGGCCACTTTCGGTGCAGAGGGAGCCGGCCCCGTCGGAGGTGGTACGTCGCCGTGTCAGGGAGGAGGACGAGCACGTCCATCGCTACATGGCTGCTATGGACGTCAGGTACTCCAATACCTGGCAGGTTCTTTCGGGAGATCACCCGAGCTATGATCCAGTGATGGTTCCTTCACTTTGGTTGTCCACTGCCCGCGCCTGAGGAACCGCGAGTGGCCTAGATTACTCTCTAGTATTCGATCTTTATTAGCTAGCTAGCTAGCTAGTGATGTATTCGATATATAATATTTGAGATGATATATTCGAGATTATATATATTATTCGAGACGATGTATTCGAGATTATATCTATTATTCGAGACAACGTATTCGAGATTATATTCGATGATGCTTATTATGTACTACGATTGATTCGGTTTTTCCTTATTAATTGATTGCATCCATGCATTGTAATTTGAATATATTTCTTTTGGATTAGTTAAATAAAAGCTATGGCGGACAATACCGGCAGAGAGGGAGAAGAGGCCCTGTTCAATATCATACGCAATCCTCGCGGGCCAGATGATGATCAGAATGAAGAAGATTATGACGGCTCCGAATATTCGATTGCGACGACCGAATTGATGAAGTCATGAACAATGAACATGACGAAGAAAATGTTGATCTGGAATCAACAAAGACCGGCGAGGTATATTTATATAAGCAGGCATCTGGTGATCATCACATGTTTTAAATGACTTGAAGATATATATTAACGAATCGATCTTTCTTCTTTCAGCCATCCAGATCGAGCAAATCTTCAGGCAGCAGGACAGTACGAGGCCCGAACAAAAAGTTGAAGGAGGGCGTAAAGTAGAAAATCGAGGCCATCAAACCTAATGGCGAACCATTAGCGCCTAAGAAGATTGCGGACAAGTTCTTTCGTCAGTGCGGAGTTCTTGTGAAGGACCAACTCCCGATCTCCCTTCCAGAATGGAGAGAGCCAGCAAAGCCATGTCCAGACCTTACTTTTGTCGACGACAGACAAAAACTTCTGCTTTGGGAAACTCTCATGGAACATTTCACCCTACCATATCATTTCACAGATGCATATGTGGAGAAAGTCAAGGACACTGCTCTTAGGAAGATGGCGGTTCCATTCAACAACCACAAGAATCATGTATGGGACCAGTACATCAAGGGAGGAAAGAAGACTCAAGTATTCAAGGGAACAGTAGAGAAGCAAAGTGATCATTGGGACGATTTCGTGAAATTCAAGGAATCGGAATTATCTAAGGAACGGTCAAGAAGAAATAAGGCCAATGTCGCAAAAAAGGATAAGTTCTATAAGCTGGGGCCAGGTGGCTACGCGGTGGCAATGCCTAAGTGGGATAAGACTGAGAAAGAGATGGAGGAGGCAGGTGTCACTCCAGTTACATTGAGCTGGCCCCCCAGGTGCAGGACTTGGTTCTATCCGCATGGGGGGAGTTGGACCCGAAGATAGGCTTAGTTTCGAAGAAGGCATGTCTGAACGGAGCCGAAGCTAAGATACTTATTGCAATAGAAGAGGCTCGATCGGGGGTGTCTGAGCCCAACACAGAGAACAACGAGCTTACGCTTGCCTTGGGAAATCCTGAACACCTGGGAAGAACACGAGGCAAGGGCGTTATTCCATGGTATGAGGGGTTTTCGGACTGGAAAGATGACTACAGAAAATGTGCGAGAAGGAAGATTGCGGAGGAGAAGAAGAGGAAGATGGAGGAGGAGCAGAGGAAGCAGGACTATGAACGCCTTCAAGGCCTAGAATCAGCGCACGCAGACTTGGCAGTCAAATTCCAGCAGCAGCAGGAGCAAATCGACTCACTTAGCCAACAAAGGGGGTCTCAGCAGCTAGCGAATGATCCAGCATTGGATAGCACCGTCCCATCCATGCCGAGAAGCAGTGTGGGTTCCGCCCCGGGTGACGCATTGCTAGATAGCTACCCCGTGTATGACATCATGGAGAACACTAACTGCGAGCTACACTTCAAAATGAAGAACATATCCATGAAGGTGGCGGATGCCGTTGCTTTTACAAATCCCCCCGAGGTAACCTTTCATTGCAACCCAATTCCAGCAGGCTATGCTCGTGTATTGGTTGATGAGGCGGTGGACCAATATTCGGGGCTAGAGCTTGACATTCCTGGAGGTGACAAGGAGCACACACTGGGAGAGGCCAACCATCGTATCATCCTATGGAGAAAGGATTGCATCATCTTTCGAAGGCCACCGACACCGCGTCAGGCGACTCCTCGTCGAAGTCCTCCACCGAGTCAGCAGACTCCCGCTCCTCCAAGTCCACCAACGTGTTAGGCCACTCCTCCTCCTCCAAGTCGGGCAAAGCATCAGGCCACTCCACCTCCAAGTTCGGCACAGCTTCAGGCCACTCCTCCTCCTCCAAGTCCGGCAAAGCGTCAGGCCACTCCTCCTCCAAGTCCGGCACAGCCTCAGGCCGCTCCTCCTCCAACTCAGCCACGTCAGCCGTCTCCGCCACCTCAGCAATCACGGAAGAGAGCCGCTGCAGCTATGGTGCGTAGCGGTACAAGTCGAGGTAGTACGGGAGGTACAGGCGGAGGCAAGCGATTTCAATATGGTCCAAGCCTCGTGCCTCTTCCGCAGAGGCCTTATAACATGTCCGAGGAGGAAAACTCAACCATTGTGAAGGCCCATGTGGAATCCCATTTTGCCCCGAAACCGCCACCCCCGCCAAGGGAGAAAGTGCCTGAGGAAAAGATTGACCACTTCATTCATATGGCTAGAGCACCAGCTCAAGCCTGTTGACACAGACTACGAGCGACACCTCAGGAAGTTAAATCAAGCACGTCTACAGAATGAGGCGAGCTCAAGCTCGAGAAAATCAGCTCGCAAAAGGAGTGGTAAAACCGTTCCCTAGCTGGGAGAACAGGCGGCGCAATCACCCCCCCCCTCCCCCACTTGTTGTGCCAACAACACATAAGAGTACGTGCGCCCAATATTATTGTGGGCAAACCATTAACATTCCTGTGCTGGGCGATGTGGTAATAACCGAGGAGCATATTGAGCAGGCTGAAAGGCTCATGATCACTGTTGGACAACTCCTCGATATCGAGCCCATGTCTCCTCTTAGAGAGGAGGAAATAAACGGAAATATGTCCGAGGCCAACCTTTGGTCAAGCCAGACGAGGTTAAGAAGCTCCCAACGAGAATGTATGAATTGCATCAATGGTACATGAACATTACCAAGATTTCCAATCGAGAGTCCCTCATGGTGAATGTCAAGAAGGATCATTACTTCCATGAGAAAGTTGTGTACGTTGAGTATTCACAACTATTTCTGTTATACAATCAAACGCACTCGACAAATCTGTCGTCAGTTGCTATTGTCTGTAAGTGATTTCTTTCTGTAATTTAAGTCTAAAGCTAGTTGTAGTGATCATTTTCATCAATCATTACCTGTAATTATCCTCACTATATTCTTTTCTGTGGTATTATGCAGGATGAAGATGTATGAAATGAAAAAATGTGCACTCTATGGCATTGGGTTTGAGGGAGTCCTAGATTAGGGGGTGTTCGGATAGCCGAACTATACCTTCAAGCCGGACTCCTGGACTATGAAGATACAAGATTGAAGACTCCATCCCGTGTCCAGAAGGGACTTTCCTTGG
>NC_053025.1:560041064-560056799 GCF_003073215.2 Triticum urartu | reverse complement strand
GCAGGGCAGAACTCGGCGAATTAACATAACCTGCGTCACCATGACCAGACTGATGTCTCTTTCTAGGAGATCTCGGATGCGGCCCTGCAACAGGGGCACGTCCTTTGCCGACCCCCAGTCCAGCCCCTTATTGACCCATGACGCCAGTCGTGGCGGGGGACCCGAGCGGAAAGCAGGCAGCCCACCCACTTGGTGCTCCTGGGAGCTGTGATATAAAACCACTCTCGTTGCCATAAGCTGGACTCCCCTTGAAAAGAGCCCTCGGGCCATGGAGCACCAGCATTCTTGCTTATAAAAGCACCTCCGCACTCCGCGTGCCGTCCCTCGATCATCTTCGGCTCTACTTTGAAGGTCTTGAGCCATAGTCCGAAGTGAGGAGTAATACGGAGGAAGGCTTCACACACGACGATGAATGAGGAAATATGGAGGATGGACTCCGGAGCTAAGTCGTGAAATTCCAGCCCATAATAAAACATGAGCCCCCTCACGAAGGGATCCGTCGGGAAGCCTAGCCCCCGAAGGAAGTGAGACATGAACACCACACTCTCACCAGGCTTGGGAGTGGGAATGACCTGCCCTTGAGCAGGCAGCCTATGCGAGATTTCGCCGGTCAAGAACCTGGCCTCTCTCAACTTCAGCACGTCCTCCTCCGTGACGGAGGAGGGCATCCATCGGCCTCGAAGGTCGGAACCGGACATTGTCGAAGGTCCGAAGCGCCTGAAATCTGGAGCCTTGGGTGTTGGAACTCGAGGCGAAGGGCGAACTCGTTTGAGATTGAAAGAAAGGAGTAAGGCCTTGGTCTCTTTATAAGAGGTTGAATACCAAGGGCCCTCCCCGTGACCGTTTGGGACTCGCCTTTGATCGAGAAAACATACCAACGGGTACGGTTGGGTTACCCACGCCCGTATTGATGAGAATCCCGGAATAAGGGGACACGATCTCTGCTTTGACAAGACGTGCCAAGGAAACCGCCTCGCTAAACGCGCTGAGGTGGGACAGTAAAACGATTCGAATAAAGACTTGGCCGTGGTGTGATGTCCACGCTACGAATACGTCAGCAGATTAGATTTGTGTAAATATTATTCTCTCTATGGCAATATGTGGAAACTTATTTTGCAGAGCCGGACACTACCTTTGTGTTCAAAATCTTCTATGAAGTACTTGGAGGAGGAACCCGCCTTGCAATGCCGAAGACAATCTGCGCGCCGGACTCGTCGTCATTGAAGCCTGGTTCAGGGGCTACTGAGGGAGTCCTGGATTAGGGGGTGTCCGGATAGCCGGACTATACCTTCGGCCGGACTCCTGGACTATGAAGATACAAGATTGAAGACTTCGTCCCGTGTCCGAAGGGACTTTCCTTGGCGTGGAAGGCAAGCTTGGCGATACGGATATGTAGATCTCCTACCATTGTAACCGACTCTGTGTAAACCCTAGCCCTCTCCGGTGTCTATATAAACCGGAGGGTTTTAGCTCCAAGTCCATAGGCAAGAAATCCCATCATTTCCCTTCCCCACCGATTGTTATCCCCCCTTTTTAGGGATCTTGATCTTATCCCTTCGGGATATGATCTTATTCCTTCTAAGGGGGGATCTTGGTGCGCCTTGACCAGGGGTGTGGGCCTTGCCCCCACTACCCACGTTCATGTGGGTCCCCCCATGCAGGTGGGCCCCACTCCGGAACCTTCTAGAACCTTCCCGGTACAATACCGAAAAATCCCGAACATTTTCCGGTGGCCAAAATAGGACTTCCCATATATAAATCTTTACCTCCGGACCATTCCGGAACTCCTCGTGACATCCGGGATCTTATCCGGGACTCCGAACCACATACGGTTACCACATACAAACTTCCTTTATAACCCTAGCATTATCGAACCTTAAGTGTGTAGACCCTACGGGTTCGGGCACCATGCAGACATGACCGAGATAACTCTCCGGTCAATGACCAACAGCGGGATCTGGATACCCATGTTGGCTCCCACATGCTCCTCGATGATCTCATCGGATGAACCACGATGTCGAGGATTTAATCAATCCCGTATTCAATTCCCTTTGTCTAGCGGTATTGTACTTGCCCGAGATTCGATCGTCGGTATCCGATACCTTGTTCAATCTCGTTACCGGCAAGTCTCTTTACTCGTTCCGTAACACATCATCCCGTGATCAACTCCTTGATCACATTGTGCACATTATGATGATGTCCTAGCTAAGTGGGCCCAGAGATACCTCTCCGTTTACACGGAGTGACAAATCCCAGTCTCGATTCGTGCCAACCCAACAGACACTTTCGGAGATACCTGTAGTGTACCTTTATAGCCACCCAGTTACGTTGTGACGTTTGGCAATACCCAAAGCACTCCTACGGGTATCCGGGAGTTGCACAATCTCATGGTCTAAGGAAATGATACTTGACATTAGAAAAGCTTTAGCATACGAACTACACGATCTTGTGCTAGGCTTAGGATTGGGTCTTGTCCATCACATCATTCTCCTAATGATGTGATCCCGTTATCAACGACATCCAATGTCCATGGTCAGGAAACCGTAACCATCTATTGATCAACGAGCTAGTCAACTAGAGGCTTACTAGGGACATGGTGTTGCCTATGTATCCACACATGTATTTGAGTTTCCTATCAATACAATTATAGCATGGATAATAAACGATTATCATGAACAAGGAAATAACCAATTTATTATTGCCTCTAGGGCATATTTCCAACAGTCTCCCACTTGCACTAGAGTCAATAATCTAGTTCACATCGCCATGTGATTAACATTCACAGGTCACATCGCCATGTGACCGACATCCAAAGAGTTTACTAGAGTTCAATAATCTAGTTCACATCACTATGTGATTAACACTCAATGAGTTCTGGGTTTGATCATGTTATTTGTGAGAGAGGTTGTAGTCAACGGGTCTTGCCATATTCAGATCCCTATGTATTTCGCAAAACTTTATATCGTAGATGCTGCTACCACGTTCCACTTGGAGCTATTCCAAATTGTTGCTCCATTATACGTATCCGGTATCTCTACTCAGAGCTATCCGGATAGGTGTTAAGCTTGCATCGACGTAACTCTTTACGTCGAACTCTTTATCACCTCCATAACCGAGAAACATTTCCTTATTCCTCTAAGGATAATTTTGACCGCTATCTGGTGATCTACTCCTAGATCACCTTTGTACCCTCTTGCCAGACATGTGGCAAGGCACACATCAGGTGCGGTACTCAGCATGGCATACCGTATAGAGCCTATGACAAAAGCATAGGGGACGACCTTCGTCCTTCCTCTTTCTTCTGCCGTGGTCAATTTGAGTCTTACTCAACTTCACACCTTACAACTCAGGTAAGAACCCCTTCTTTGACTGATCTATTTTGAACTCCTTCAAAAACATGTCAAGGTGTGCGTTCTTTGAAAGTATCATCAGGCGTCTTTGATCTATCTCTATAGATCTTGATGCCCAATATGTAAGCAGCTTTATCCAGGTCTTCCTTTGAAAAACACTCTTCAAACAACCGTTTATGCTTTCCAGAAATTCTACATTATTTCGGATCAACAATATGTCATCCACATATACTTATCAGAAATGTTGTAGTGCTCCCACTCACTTTCTTGTAAATACAAGTTTCTAGCAAACATTGTATAAACCTAAAAGCTTTGATCACTCCATCAAAGCATGTATTCTGACTCCGAGATGCTTGCTCTAGTCCATAGAAGGATTGCTAGAGCAAGCATACCTTTTAGCATCCTTAGGATCGACAAAACCTTTTATTGTATCACATACAAACTTTTCTTACGGAAACTGGTAAGAAAACTTGTTTTGGCATCCATCTGTCAGATTTCATAATCGAAAAATACAGCTAATGCTAACATGATTCCGACGGACTTAAGCATCGCTACGGGTGAGAAATTCTCATCGTAGTCAACTCCTTGAACTTGTGAAAAGACTCTTTCCCACAAGTCGCACTTCATAGACGGTAACATTACCGTCCATGTCCGTCTTCTTCTTAAAGATCCATTTATTCTCAATGGCTTGCCGATCATCGGCCAAGTCCACCAAAGTCCATACTTTATTCTGATACATGGATCCTATCTCGGATTTCATGGCTTCCAACCATTTGTCAGAATACGGGCCCACCATCGCTTCTCCATAGCTCATAGGTTCATTGTTGTCTAACAACATGATATCTAAGACAGGATTACCGTACCACTCAGGAATAGTACATATCCTTGTCGACCTACGAGGTTCGATAGCAACTTGATCCGAAGCTTCATGATCACTTGTTGGGGACGTAGTAATTTCAAAAAATTTCCTACGCACACGCAAGATCATGGTGATGCATAGCAACGAGGGGGGAGTATGATCTACGTACCTCGTAGATCGACAACGGAAGCGTTTGGTTGATGTAGTCGTACGTCTTCACGGCCCGACCGATCAAGCACCGAAACTTACGGCACCTCCGAGTTCTAGCACACGTTCAGCTCGATGACGATCCCGGACCGATCCAGCAAGTGTCGGGGAAAGAGTTCGTCAGCACGGACGGCGTTGGTGACGATCTTTGATGTACTACTGCAGCAGGGCTTTTCGCCTAAACTTCCGCTACATATTATCGAGGACTATGGTGGATGGGGGGCCGCCGCACACGGACTAAGGAATAGAATCACATGGATCAACTTGTGTCTTGGGGTGCCCCTTGCTCAGTAATATAAAGGATGGAGGAGGAGGAGGCCGGCCAGGTGTGCGCCAGGATGTGAGTCCTAACTACTAGGGACTCCAAGTCCTAGTAGGAGGTCCACCAAGAGGAGGAAGGGAGAGAGGAAGGAGAGAGGAGAGGTGGCCGGCCCCCTTTTTCCCTAGTCCAATTCGGACCAGACCAAGGGGAGGGGTGCGGCCACCCTTGAGGCCCTTTTCCTTCTTTCCCGTATGGCCCAATAAGGCCCAATACGTATTCCTGTAACTCTCCGGTACTTCGAAAAATATCCGAATCACTCGGAACATTTCCGATGTCCGAATATAGTCGTCCAATATATCGAATCTTTACGTCTCGACCATTTCGAGACTCCTCGTCATGTCCCCGATCTCATCCGGGACTCCGAACTCCTTCGGTACATCAAAACTCATAAACTCATAATATAACTGTCATCGAAACCTTAAGCGTGCGGACCCTACGGGTTCGAGAACAATGTAGACATGACCGAGACACGTCTCCGGTCAATAACCAATAGCGGAACCTGGATGCTCATATTGGCTCCCACATATTATATGAAGAGCTTTATCGGTCAAACCGCATAACAACATACGTTGTTCCCTTTGTCATCAGTATGTTACTTGCCTGAGATTCGATCGTCGGTATCTCAATACCTAGTTCAATCTCGTTACCGGCAAGTCTCTTTACTCATTCCATAGTACATCATCCTGCAACTAACTCATTAGTTGCAATGCTTTTAAGGCTTAAGTGATGTGCATTACCGAGAGGGCCCAGAGATACCTCTCCGACAATCAGAGTAACAAATCCTAATCTCGAAATACGCACCCAACATGTACCTTTGGAGACACCTATAGAGCTCCTTTATAATCACCCAGTTACGTTGTGACGTTTGGTAGCACACAAAGTGTTCCTCCGGTAAACGGGAGTTGCATAATCTCATAGTCATAGGAACATGTATAAGTCATGAAGAAAGCAATAGCAACATACTAAACGATCGAGTGCTAAGCTAACGGAATGGGTCAAGTCAATCACATCATTGTTCTAATGATGTGATCCCGTTAATCAAATAACAACTCTTTTGTTCATGGTTAGGAAACATAACCATCTTCGATTAACGAGCTAGTCTAGTAGAGGCATACTAGTGACACTCTGTTTGTCTATGTATTCACACAATGTATTATGTTTCCGGTTAATACAATTCTAGCATGAATAATAAACATTTATCATGATATAAGGAAATAAATAATAACTTTATTATTGCCTCTAGGGCATATTTCCTTCATCACTATCATTAACTTCCTATTCCAACAGACCGTAGGCGCCACAGAAAACATCTTTCTGTGTTGCATCACTCTTTGGTTGAAGTAAAGGTTCGACAACCTCATCAAGTTCTATCTTCCTCCCACTCAATTCTTTCATGAGAAACTCTTTCTCGAGAAAGGACCTGTTCTTAGCGACAAACAATTTGCCCTTGGATCTGAGATAGAAGGTGTACCCAACTGTCACCTTTGGGTATCCTATGAAGATGTGTTTGTCCGCTTTGGGTTCGAGCTTCTCCGGCTGAAGCCTTAAGCATCGCAGACCCAAACATTAAGAAGTGACAACTTTGGTTTCTTGCCAAACCAATGTTCACACGACATCATCTCAACGGACTTAGATGGTGTCCTATCTAAAGTGAATGCAGTTGTCTCTAACGCATATCCTCAAAATGAAAACGGTAGATTGATAAGAGACATCATAGATCACACCATATCTCATAAGGTTCGATTACACGTCCGGACACACCATTACCCTGCGGTGTTCCAGGTGGCTTCAACTGTGAAACAATTCCACAATGTCTTAAGTGATTCCAAACTCATAACTCAGAAATTCTCATCCGATCAGATCATAGGAATTTGATCTTCTTGTTATGATGGTTCTTAACTTCACTCTGAAATCGCTTGAACTTTTCAAACGTAGAAACTTTATTTTCTTGTTACGATGATTTTCCACTTCACTCTGAAATTTTATGAACTTTTCAAATGTTTCAGACTTATGTTTCATCAAGTAGATATACCCATATCTGCTCAAATCATCTGTGAAGTTCAGAAAATAACGATACTTGCCGTGAGCCTTAACACTCATCGGACCGCATACATCAGTATGTATTATTTCCAATAAGTCAGTTGCTCGCTCCGGAGAATGGAGTCTTAGTCATCTTGCCCATGATGCATGGTTCGCAAGCATCAAGTGATTCATAATCAAGTGATTCCAAAATCCCATCAGCATGGAGTTTCTTCATGCGCTTTACACCAATATGACCTAAACGGCAGTGCTAGAAATAAGTTGCACTATCATTATTAACTTTGCATCCATTTGGTTTCAATATTATGATTATGTGTATCACTACGATCGAGATCCAACGAACTATTTTCATTGGGTGTGTAACCATATAAGGTTTTATTCATGTAAACAGAACAACAATTTATTCTCTTACTTAAATGAATAACCGTATTACAATAAACATGATCAAATCATATTCATGTGCAACACAAACATCAAATAACACTTATCAGGGTTCAACAACAATATCCCGAAAGTATAAGGGAGTGTGAATGATGATCAATATCAATCTTGGAACCACTTCCAACACAACATCGTCATTCACCCTTTAACTAGTCTCTGTTTATCTGCAACTCCCGTTCGAGTTACTAATCTTAGGCAACTGAACTAGTATCAATACTGAGGGGGTTGCTATAAACACTAGTAAAGTACACATCAATTAACATGTATATCAAATATACTTATGTTCACTTTCCATCCTCTTATCTGCCAATCACTTGGGGTAGTTCCGCTTCCAGTGACCAGTCCCTTTGCAGTAGAACACTTAGTCTCAGGCTTAGGACCAGACTTGGGCTTCTTCACTTGAAGCAGCAACTTGCTTTGCTGTTCTTCTTGAAGTTCCCTTCTCCCTCTGCCCTTTCTTGAAACTAGTGGTCTGGTCTACTCATCCACTTGATGTTTTTCTCGATTTCTACCTTCATCAATTTCCGCATTACGAAGAGCTTGGGAATCGTTTCCGTTATCCCTTGCATATCATAGTTCATCACGAAGTTCTACTAACTTGGTGATGGTGACTAGAGAATTCTGTCAATCACTATCTTATCTGGAAGATTAACTCCCACTTGATTCAAGCGATTGTAGTACCCAGACAATCTGAGCACATGCTCACTGCTTGAGCGATTCTCCTCCATCTTTTAGCTATAGAACTTGTTGGAGACTTCATATCTCTCAACTCGGGTATTTGCTTGAAATATTAACTTCAACTCCTGGAACATCTCATATGGTCCATGACGTTCAAAACGTCTTTGAAGTCCCGATTCTAAGCCGTTAAGCATGGTGCACTAAACTATCAAGTAGTCATCATATTGAGCTAGCCAAACGTTCATAAACATCTGCATTTTCCCTGCAATAGGTCTGTCACCTAGCGGTGCATCAGGACATAATTCTTCTGTGCAGCAATGAGGATAATCCTCAGATCACGGATCCAATCCGCATCATTGCTACTAACATTTTTCACACAATTTTCTCTAGGAATAACAAAATAAATAGGGAGCAACGCGAGCTATTGATCTACAACATAGATATGCTAATACTACCAGGACTAAGTTCATGATAAATTAAAGTTCAATTAATCATATTACTTAAGAACTCCCACTTAGATAGACATCCCTCTAATCCTCTAAGTGATCACGTGATCCAAATCAACTAAACCATGTCCGATCATCACGTGAGATGGAGCAGTTTCATTGGTGAACATCACTATGTTGATCATATCTACTATATGATTCACGCTCGACCTTTCGGTCTCCGTGTTCCGAGGCCATATCTGTATATGCTTGGCTCGTCAAGTATAACCTGAGTATTCCGCGTGTGCAACTGTTTTGCACCCGTTGTATTTGAACGTAGAGCCTATCACACCCGATCATCACGTGGTGTCTCAGCACGAAGAACTTTCGCAACGGTGCATACTCAGGGAGAACACTTCTTGATAATTAGTGAGAGATCATCTTAAAATGCTACCGTCAAACTAAGCAAAATAAGATGTATAAAAGATAAACATCATATGCAATCAAAATATGTGACATGATATGGCCATCATCATCTTGCGCCTTTGATCTCCATCTCCAAAGTACTGTCATGATCTCTATCGTCACCGGCATGACACCATGATCTCCATCATCTTGATCTATATCAATGTGTCGTCACACGGTCGTCTGGCCAACTATTGCTCTTGCAACTATTGCTATCGCATAGCGAAAAGTAAAGCAATTATTTGGCGCTTGCATCTTATGCAATAAAGAGACAACCATAAGGCTTTTGCCAGTTGCCGATAACTTTAACAAAACATGATCATATCATACAACAACTTATATCTCATCACGTTTTGACCATATCACATCACAACATGCCCTGCAAAAACAAGTTAGACGTCCTCTACTTTGTTGTTGCAAGTTTTACGTGGCTGCTACGGGCTTAAGCAAGAACCAATCTTACCTACGCATCAAACCACAACGATAGTTTTGTCAAGTTGGTGCTTGTTTTAACCTTCGCAAGTATCGGGTGTAGCCACACTCAGTTCAACTAAAGTTGGAGAAACTGTCACCCACAAGCCACCTCTGTGCAAAGCACGTCGGGAGAACCGGTCTCGCGTAAGCGTACGCATAATGTCGGTCTGGGCGCTTCATCCAACAATACCGCCGAACCAAAGTATGACATGCTGGTAAGCAGGTATGACTTATATCGCCCACAACTCAACTTGTGTTCTTACTCATGCATATAACATCAACATATAAAACCTAGGCTCGGATGCCCACTGTGGTCGTAGTAATTTCAAAAAATTTCCTACGCACACGCAAGATCATGTGATGCATAGCAACGAGAGGGGGGAGTGTGATCTACATACCTAGTAGATCGACAACGGAAGCGTTTGGTTGATGTAGTCGTACGTCTTCACGATCCGACCGATCAAGCACCGAAACTACGGCACCTCCGAGTTCTAGCACACGTTCAGCTCGATGACGATCCCCGGACTCCGATCCAGCAAAGTGTCGGGGAAGAGTTCCGTCAGCATGACGGCCGTTGGTGACGATCTTGATGCACTATAGCAGCAGGGCTTTTCGCCTAACTCCGCTACAGTATTATCGAGGACTATGGTGGCTGGGGCGCCTCACACGCTAAGAAAGATCACGGGATCAACTTGTGTCTTTGGGGTGCCCCTTGCCTCAGTATATAAAGGATGGAGGAAGGAGGAGGCCGGCCAAGGTTGGTGCGGCCAGGATGTGGAGTCCTACTAGGACTCCAAGTCCTAGTAGGAGTCCACCAAGAGGGGAGGAAGGGAGAAGGAAGTGGAGGAGAAGGGAGGTGTCGGCCCCTTTCCCTAGTCCAATTCGGACTAGAGGAGAGGGGGGGGCGCGGCCCTTGCCCTTTTCTTCTTCCCACTAAAGGCCCAATAAGGCCATTACGTATCTCCCGTAACTACCCGGTACTCCGAAAAATACCCGAATCACTCGGAACCTTTCCGATGTCCGAATATAGTCGTCCAATATATCGATCTTTACGTCTCGACCATTTCGAGACTCCTCGTCATGTCCCTGATCTCATCCGGGACTCCGAACTCCTTTGGTACATCAAAACTCATAAACTCATAATATAACTGTCATCGAAACCTTAAGCGTGCGGACCCTACGGGTTCGAGAACAATGTAGACATGACCGAGACACGTCTCTGGTCAATAACCAATAGCCGGACCTGGATGTCCATATTGGCTCCTACATATTCTACGAAGATCTTATCGGTCAGACCGCATAACAACATACGTTGTTCCCTTTGTCATCGGTATGTTACTTGCCCGAGATTCGATCTCGGTATTACAATACCTAGTTCAATCTCGTTACCGGCAAGTCTCTTTACTCGTTCCGTAATACATCTCTCGCAACTAACTCAAGTTGCATTTCTTGCAAGGCTTAAGTGATGTGTATTACCGAGAGGGCCCAGAGATACCTCTCCGACAATCGGAGTGACAAATCCTAATCTCGGAATACACCAAACCAACATGTACCTTTGGAGACACCTGTAGAGCTCCTTTATAATCACCTAGTTACGTTGTGACGTTTGGTAGCACACAAAGTGTTCCTCCGGTAAACGTGAGTTGCATAATCTCATAGTCATAGGAACATGTATAAGTCATGAAGAAAGCAATAGCAACATACTAAACGATCGGGTGCTAAGCTAACGGAATGGGTCATGTCAATCACATCATTCTC
Organism: Triticum urartu; assembly: GCF_003073215.2. Taxonomy (NCBI): domain Eukaryota; kingdom Viridiplantae; phylum Streptophyta; class Magnoliopsida; order Poales; family Poaceae; genus Triticum; species Triticum urartu. The sequence continues at coordinate 560,045,780 of NC_053025.1, read as the reverse complement.
CTAATGATGTGATCCCGTTAATCAAATACAACTCATGTCTATGGTTAGGAAACATAACCATCTTCGATTAACGAGCTAGTCAAGTAGAGGCATACTAGTGACACTTTGTTTGTCTATGTATTCACACAAGTATTATGTTTCCGGTTAATACAATTCTAGCATGAATAATAAACATTTATCATGATATAAGGAAATAAATAATAACTTTATTATTGCCTCTAGGGCATATTTCCTTCATCACTATCATTAACTTCCTATTCAACAGACGTAGGCGCCACAGAAAACATCTTTCTGTGTTGCATCATCTCTGGTTGAAATAAAGGTTCGACAACCTCATCAAGTTCTATCTTCCTCCCACTCAATTCTTTCGAGAGAAACTCCTTCTTGAGAAAGGACCCGTTCTTAGCGACAAACAATTTGCCCTCGGATCTGAGATAGAAGGTATACCCAACTGTCACCTTTGGGTATCCTATGAAGATGTGTTTGTCCGCTTTGGGTTCGAGCTTCTCCGGCTGAAGCCTTAAGCATCGTAGCCCCAAACATTAAGAAACGACAACTTTGGTTTCTTGCCAAACCAATGTTGATACGACGTCGTCTCAACGGACTTAGATGATGTCCTATCTAAAGTGAATGCAGTTGTCTCTAACGCATAACCTCAAAATGGAAACGGTAGATCGGTAAGAGATATCATAGATCGCACCATATCTCATAAGGTTCGATTACGACATCCGGACACACCATTACCCTGTGGTGTTCCAGGTGGCTTCAACTGTGAAACAAGTCCACAATGTCTTAAGTGATTGCCAAACTCATAACTCAGAAAATCCCCTTTTGTTCAGATCTTAGGAACATGATCTTTTGTTATGACGATTCTTAACTTCACTCTGAAATCGCTTGAACTTTTCAAACGTTTCAGACTTGTGCTTCATTAAGTAAGATATACCTATATCTACTCAAATCGTCAGTGAAGATGAGAAAATAGTGATATCCACCGTACGCTTCAATTCTCATTGGATCACACGCATCAGTATGTATGATTTCCAACAAGTCACTTGCCCGTTTCATTGTACCTGAAAACGGGGTCTTAGTCATCCTGCCCATGAGGCATGGCTCGATGTGTCAAGCGATTCAAAATCAAGTGACTCCAAACATCCATCGATATGGAGTTTCTTCAATGCATCTTATGCCAATATGACCTAAGTGGCAGTGCCACGAGAAAGTGGTATATCATTATTAACTCTACATCTTTTGGCGTGAACATGTGTATTATCACGACCGAGATTCAATGAACCATTCACATAGGGTGCATGACCATGAAAGGTATCATTCATGTAAACAGAATAACCATTATTCTCTAACTTAAATGAATGACTGTATTGCAATGAACATGATCTAATCATATTCATGCTCAACGTAGACACCTGATAACATTTATCTAGGTTCAATACTAATCCCGAAAGCAGATGGAGCGTGCGATGGTGATCTCATTAACTTTGGAAACACTTCCAACATACATCGTCACCTCGCCCTTAGCCAGTCTCCGTTTAGTCCGTAGCTTTTGCTTCAAGTCACCAGTAATAGCAACTGAACCGGTATCCAATACCCAGGTGCTACCAGGAGTACTAGCGAGGTACACATTAATAACACGTATATACTTTGTTGAAGTTGTCAGCCTTCTTATCTACCATGCATTTGGGGTAATTCCGCTACCAGTGACCGTTCCCCTTACAATAGAAGCACTTAGTCTCAGGTTTGGGTTCAACCTTGGGTTCCTTCACTGGAGCGGCAACTGGTTTGCCATCCATGAAGTTTCCCTTCTAGCCCTTGCCCTTCTTGAAACCAGTGGTCTTGTTAAACCATCAACACTTGATGCTCCTTCTTTGATTTCTACCTTTTGCGGTCTTAAGCACCGCGAACAGCTCCGGGATCAACTCCATCCCTTGCATGTCATAGGTCATCACGAAGATCTAGTAGCTTAGTGATAGTGTCTAGAGAACTCTATCAATCACTATCTTATCCGGAAGTTTAACTCCCACTTGATTTAAGTGATTGTTGCACCCAGACATTCTGAGCACATGCTCACTAGCTGAGCTATTCTCCTCCATCTTGTTGGCAAAAGAACTTGTCAGAGGTCTCATACCTCTCAACACGGGCATGAGCCTGAAATCCCAATTTCAGCTCTTTGAACATCTCATATGTCTTATGGCGTTCAAAACATCATTTGAATCCCGATTCTAAGCCGTAAAGTATGGTGCACTAAACTATCAAGTAGTCATCAGGATGTGTCTGTCAGGTGTTCACAACATCCACAGACGACGTTGTAGGGGTTTGCACATCGAGCGGTGCATCAAAGACGTAAGCCTTCTGTGTAGCAGTGAGGACACTCCTCGGACTACGGACCTAGTCCGCATTAGTGCTTACAATATCTTTCAACTTGGTCTTTCTCTAGGAACGTATTGAAACAGGGAGCTACAACATGAGCTATTTATCTACAACATATTTGCAAAGACAATTTAGACTATGTTTATGATAATTGAGTTCATTTAATGAAGTCCCACTCAGATAGACATCCCTCTAGTCATCTAAGTGAAACATGATCCGAGTCAACTAGGCCGTGTCCGATCATCACGTGAGACGGACTAGTCAACATCGGTGAACATCTTCATGTTGATCGTATCTTCTATACGACTCATGCTCGACCTTTCGGTCTTCCGTGTTCCGAGGCCATGTCTGTACATGCTAGGCTCGTCAAGTCAACCTAAGTGTTTTTGCTGTGTAAATCTGGCTTACACCCGTTATTCGAACGTTAGAATCTATCACACCCGATCATCACGTTTCACGTGGTGCTTCGAAACAACGAACCTTCGCAACGGTGCACAGTTAGGGGGAACACTTTTCTCTGAAATTTTAGTGAGGGATCATCTTATTTAAGCTACCGTCGTTCTAAGCAAATAAGATGTAAAACATGATAAACATCACATGCAATCAAATAGTGACATGATATGGCCAATATCATTTTGCTCCTTTTGATCTCCATCTTTCGGGGCTCCATGATCATCGTTGTCACCGGCATGACACCATGATCTCCATCATCGTGTCTTCTTGAAGTTGTCTCGTCATCTATTACTTCTACTACTAGCTAACGGCTTTAGCTAAAGTAAAGTAATTACATGACGTTTATGTGACACGCAGGTCATAAATAAATTAAGACAACTTCCTATGGCTCGCTGCCGGTTGTCATACTCATCGACATGCAAGTTCGTGATTCCTAATTACAAGAACATGATCAATCTCATACATCACATATATCATTCATCACATCTTTTGGCATATCACATCACACGACAATGCTGCAAAACAAGTTAGACGTCCTCTAATGTTGTTGCAAAATTTTTACATGGCTGCTATAGGTTTCTAGCAAGAACGTTTCTTACCTACGCAAAACCACAACGTGATATGCCATTTCTATTTACCCTTCATAAGGACCCTTTCATCGAATCCGATCCGACTAAAGTGGGAGAGACAGACACCCGCTAGCCACCTTATGCAACTAGTGCATGTCACTCGGTGAACCGTCTCACGTAATGTACGTGTAAGGTCGTTGGCCGCTTCATCCCACGATGCCGCCGAATCAAGATAAGACTAGTAACGGCAAGTAAATTGACAAAATCGATGCCCACAACGACTTTGTGTTCTACTCGTGCATAGAAACTACGCATAGACCTAGCTCATGATGCCACTGTTGGGGAACGTAGCAGGATTTTAAAATTTTCTACACATCACCACAAGATCAATCTATGGAGTCATCTAGCAACGAGAGAGAGGAGTGCATCTACATTACCCTTGTAGATCGCGAGCGGAAGCGTTCAAGAGAACGGGGTTGAATGGAGTCGTTCTCGTCGTGATCCAAATCACGATGACCGGAGCGCCGAACGGACGGACACCTCCGCGTTCAACACACGTACGGTTGGGGAAGACGTCTCCTCCTCTTGATCAGAAGGGGAAGGAGAGGTTGATGGAATCCAGCAGCACGACGGCGTGGTGGTGGGAAGCAGGCGGGGATCTCGGCAGGGCTTCGCCAAGCTCAGCGAGAGGGAGAGGTGTTACGAGGGGAGAGGGAGGCGCCAGGGGCTAGGGTGCGGTCCCATGCGCCTCCCCACTATATATAGGGGTGGAGGGGCTGGTTTCTTTGCCCTCAAGTCCATTGGGGCGTTGGCAAAGGTGGGGGAAAGAAAATCCCATCATTTCCTTCCCCACCGATTGTTATCCCCCCTTTTTTAGGGATCTTGATCTTATCCCTTTCGGGATATGATCTTATTCCTTCTAAGGGGGGATCTTGGTGCGCCTTGACCAGGGGTGTGGGGCCTTGCCCCCACTACCCACGTTCATGTGGGTCCCCCCATGCAGGTGGGCCCCACTCCGGAACCTTCTAGAACCTTCTCGGTACAATACCGAAAAATCCCGAACATTTTCCGGTGGCCAAAATAGGACTTCCCATATATAAATCTTTACCTCCGGACCATTCCGGAACTCCTCGTGACGTCCGGAGATCTCATCCGGGACTCCGAACAACTTTCGGGTTACCGCATACTAATATCTCTACAACCCTAGCGTCACCGAACCTTAAGTGTGTAGACCCTACGGGTTCGGGAGACATGCAGACATGACCGAGACGACTCTCCGGTCAATAACCAATAGCGGGATCTGGTAATACCC